>NC_037678.1:23553584-23819768 GCF_003255815.1 Theropithecus gelada | reverse complement strand
TTTTTTGAGACGGAGTCTCGCTCTGTCGCCCAGGCTGGAGTGCAGTGGCGCGATCTCGGCTCACTGCAAGCTCCACCTCCCGGGTTCACGCCATTCTCCCGCCTCAGCCTCCGAGCAGCTGGGACTACAGGCGCCCGCCACCACGCCCGGCTAGTTTTTTTTTTTTGTATTTTTAGTAGAGACGGGGTTTCACCATGTTAGCCAGGATGGTCTCGATCTCCTGACCTCGTGATCCACCCGCCTCGGCCTCCCAAAGTGCTGGGATTACAGGCTTGAGTCACCGCGCCCGGCCAATTTTTTTTTAAAGAGACAGACTCTTGCTATGTTCCCCAGGCTGGAATGCTGTGGCTATTCACAGGCATCATCACAGCTCATTGCAGCCTCGATCTCCTGGCCTCAAGTGATCCTCTGGTCTCTGCCTCCTGAGTAGCTGGGACTACAGGCGTGCACCACTGTGCCTGGTTTAAAGTTCTTTGTGCAGTTGATTTATCCCTTCTTGGATGCTGTACACCCATATCATAGTGGAGGTTAATTGAAAATAAAATGTCTTTTTGTGATTCTCCGACAGGCAGCCCACCTGGGAGGAATTTTCCGGAGATCACTGTCTGATGACCCTGTCTGGGAATTGGAGCCATCCAAGTTACACTGACCATGTTTGGGTTGGGATATTGAGGAGGCTGTGGTTAAAAGTATACGATGGGAGATCATATTGTACTTGTGAGTGAGATCTGGCTGGAGGAATGTTTTAGTTCTTCAGAAATACCAGCGGGTCTCTGTAAGTAACATAGGGTGGTGAGCCAAGCACAATGAGATCATTGAGGTGTCCCAGCAAGAATTGATCTGTTTAGAGAAGAGACATTGCTTCTCTTTTTTAAAAAAATTTTTAAACATTTTATTTTTAAATTTGCTGCCTTTAACAAGCTGCTTCTAACAGCCTCAGGGCGAGGGGCCCATGAGTGCAAGGACAGGAGAGGGGTCTGCACGTTCTACTTGGGTAGGGCTTGGAGCATCACAGGAGTGCAGGGGCCTCCTCTCTGGGATCCAGTTTAACCCTGATGACATCCCCTATGCAGCAAATAACTCCAAGTAGCCAGCAGCAACTGGTCCACACCACAGTCTGTGAGAGGTTGCTCATGCCTTGCCTGTTTTCCTACCTCTTCATCCTAAGGAAAAAGACCCACAGTCTGAGTGCCCTGTTCTGGGACATAGGTGGGGAACAGGCAGGAATGGGAGGTGGAGAGCACTTTCTTCTGCACCCATTAAATAGATGCCTTTTATTTTTGATGCAAGGCCTCCCTCTGTCACCCAGACTGGAGGGCAATGGCGCAGTCGTGGCTCACTGCTGCCTCAGTCTCCAGATGGCTCAAGCCATCCTCCCCCATCAACCGTCCAAGTATCTGGATTTACAGGTGCATGCCACCATGCCCAGCTAATTTTTTCTATTTTTTTTGTAGAGATGGGCTTTCACTATTTTGCCCAGGCTAGTCTCCAACTTCTGGGCTCAACCGATCCACCCTCCTCGGCCTCCCAAGTCCTAGGATTATAGGTGTGAGCCACTGCGCCTGGCCTCCTTGCCTTTTGAAAGTATCTGTTGTTAATAGTATTCAGTTGGGTTGAACCTTGCTAGGGACCAATGTGAATTTGCATAAATTAGTCTATGCAAATTTGCATACCATCAGCAAATTTGTGGTGCGCAGAACTTCAGAAATAGAAGGAAGCTAAGGGGGGTGTCAAATGCAGCTTCTTTTTTTACTTGAAAAGAAACCGAAGTCCAGCTCAGGGGAGGTCCCACCGCTAATTCTTATGGGGAGACAGACCCAGGGACATCATGGTGCCCCCAAGATTAGTACTGCCCCTCGAACATCCATATTTTCTGTCCCTAGCCCATTGGAACCCCTTAAAGTTGGTCCCTCGAGCTTGGGTGATAGCACAGGTGATGGAAAGTAGGCAGGCTTACCATTGAAGCTCCAACCTAGCTCTGCACCACATCAGCTGTGTGACCTTGAGCAAATCACTTAACCACTCTGAGCCTGACATTTGTAAATATCAAGGTAGCAATGCCCTCTTCACTGCCCTGTTGTGACAAATAAGATATATTCCATAGATATGATCCATGTAATATTAAACTACCATTTACTGAGTCTCCCCTATGGAAAGCACCTAGTAGGTGCTCAAAAACTCCCAGTCCTTTCTTCCCCTCCCTTAATGTGTCACTGCATCCGGGTAATTTATGCCTATTTCCTGTGTTCCTTTGAGAAGTGCATGTCATGCTCTGCACAAAAGTGACTCTTACGGTGGCATTTCAAGCATCATGGCAGGGTGCTCAGACGTTGGTGGATATATTTTAAGCTGGGGTGCAAGGTGGGCACCCTCAGGGACTCTCATGCGTGTCTTGAGCCCTTCCTGTGAACCTGACTGACCGTGGCTTCTGTGCCATTTTCATTCCAGCCAAGAATGTTCTGAAACGAAGCCGATATCTGAGGGATCCAGGATGCCTGTGCCCCTCTCTTACCCTGTCTCAGGGGATGATTTAGGCACCAAGAATTCTCCTTATGGTTGCAAGATGATTAAAAAAATCACACACTCAGATGCTTTTCTGAGGGTGACATTTTTCACAGCCCCTCTCCCTCCTCCATAGATTTCCTGGGTTCCATCCAGCTCTGGCTCTAGCTCGCTCCGTGATTCTGGACAAGTCACTTCATCTCTCCAAGCCTTGTCTATAAAGTAGGGATAATACTCCTTCCCACTTCAGAGAGTCATTAGGGGATTGAACTGTGACCCATATGTAGTCAAGGGTCCAGCACACACTGACAACTCACCAAATATTAGCCATCACTCCAAACTAAGAAGGCAGGGTTCCAGTTGGGTGTGGTGGTTCATATCTGTAATCCCAGCACTTTGGGAGGCTGAGGCGGGCAGATCATGAGGTCAAGAGATCGAGACCATCCTGGCCAACGTGGTGAAACCCCATCTCTATTAAAAATACAAAAATTAGCTGGGTGTGGTGGCGCACACCTGTAGTCCCAGCTACTCAGGAGGCTGAGGCAGGAGAATTGCTTGAACCTGGGAGGCGGAGGTTGCCGTGAGCCAAGATCGTGCTATTGCACTCCAGCCTGGCAACAGAGTGAGAATCCGTTAAAAAAAAAAAAGGCAGGATTCCATTAACTTCCAGAAGGTAGACTGTCTTAGATATTGGGCAATTCCCTTTCCTCCTCTAGGCCTCAGCTTTCCTATCTGAAAAATGGGAGTAGGACAAGGGAACTGGATCACAGGCCTTAACATGACATTCTGTGGTTATTAAATAAGGCCCCACAAAGACAGTGTTGGGGACCAAGGAGCTCAGGCCGCCTGCTCCACCTTTGCCACCTGCAAGACTGTATACTCCAGCCAGTAAGGACCTCACTGTTCTCACTCACTAGTGTGTCCTCAGCCCCAGCCCAGAGACTCTGGCTAAGGGCTGACACATAATAAATCCACGTGAATGGATGGACGCAGGAACTCCGCTCTGATCTGTTTTATCTGCTGAGTTTTGCATACAATTTTGTTTGAACAAAGAACCACTTGGTTTATCTATCAGTCAGGGCTCAGCAAGAAACACATGGCGCATACATAATTGGGATAATTTGAGGACTGTTTAGTAAAGGAACTGTTTACAAAGGTGTAGGGAGAGCGTAGGGAACCTACACAGGAGGGTATAATTGGGGTCTAGCGTCAGCGGGCGCCATCATCATTCCTAACCAGATGAGGGAAGGTTAAGAGTTAAGGGGAGAAGGTGCCGAGGGAGAAAAGATCCTTGGCTGAGACCTTCGGTGAAGGGATGCAGCCAATCCTCAGAGACTCTGGCCGGCAGGAGCAGGGGGAACAAGGACCCTGACTCCATCTACCCTGCCCCTGATTTCCTTCTGGGCCTCCAGTTGGCAGAACCAAATCAGAAGGTGGAGGGCAAGACAGTCCACTGAAGTCCACATGGGGAGAAGGGTGGAGAGGCAATCTGGGGGTTGTATGGGGGGCACAAAAAAAGATGCCCGACACAGATGGCCAGCACCGCTTCCCCTGCCACCTGCCCCCACCCTCACACCGCACAACACACTCACAGCACAGGACCAGAGAGCAGATCTCTACTTTCTAAGGATCTTTTCAGGTCTGACCTGCAGATTCTTCCGTTTTAAATCAAGGCTAAAATATATCGAGGCTTACTGAGGTCTAGCGGCAGCTCAGCGTTATCAGTGGGTTGGGTAGTGCTTACTGGTCTGGTACTAATGGCACAATTTTATTGCATTTAGGTCAAATTGTGCCTCAATTCCAATGTCGTATTTTTGGGTCATGGGTCTCCTCTCTCTTTCTTTTCTAAATGTGCAGGAGTATTCCTCCTGGTCCTTTGGGATGCTGACAGAGGAGCAGATATACAGCACCTCTGCCATGATATAAGGGCTGCTGCGGTGCACAACTGTCTCCCAAGAAGGTACTGCAGGGGTGTAAAACTTCTTCTCCCTGCATTGTCAGCGCGTGTCCCCGTGGATGTCTGCTGGCTTTTTCAAAAATCCTTGTAGAACAGTGGTTCTCAAATGGTGATTTTGTCCCCCTCGCCCCAGGGGACCTTTGGCAATGTCTTGAGATGTTTTTGGTTGCCGTGATTGAGGAGGTGCTACCTGCATCTGCTGGGCAGAGGCCAGGGATGCTGTTCAACATCCCACAATGCACAGGACAATCTTCTCTACAGCAATGAATTATCCAGTCCACAATCTCAATAGCACCAATATTGGGAAACCCTGTTGAAGATGGAGTCTATCCATGGGGCATTGATCTTGGAGTCTCCCCCTTCCTGAATACTTGAAGTCCCTCTGCAGACTCTTGGATACCTCCAGCAATGGGGAACTCACCACCTGTTTTGAAGCCAGGCAGGTCTGGGCTCTTCTTGTGACTGTGTGACTCTGGATTTTCCCACAGGTGGGAGTGGCTGCACCACCTTGAGCTTCAGTTTCCCCCAGTGCCATGGGATTAGCAGCAGCCCTGCCTCACAGACGGTGCGAGGATGAAATGAGATGATGTGCCAGAGTTGGCTGGTGCGGTGCAGGGTATACAGAGAGTGCTCAATAAACGTTCCCTGCTGCGAATGCCCTGTCCTGGTTCACTCACCTGCATTGTGGAGCAGATGAACGGTAGGGTTTCTTTTGTCTCCAAAAATGAAGCACTGAGTGAAGAATAACGTGTAGGTCTTTGGGGGAACTTTCCCCTTTGGGGTTGTTTCCCTGTAATATTTGCTCATGAACATTTTGGCTGAATCATCTCTGTGGGTGTTGGAAGGAAGCCTTCTAGCCTGGTTTTATGACAGTCTGTGAAGGGAGAATCAGAATTCCTAAAGATGGAAGCAGTGGGGTGTCAGTTAAGTTGGGAAGCTGATGGCTCTGAGGGCCACCATTCATCACATTTCATTGAGGGGCAGCTCTACTTGGCTGCCAAAGGGTGGGCTTGGGACCCAGCAGGGCCTAGCTCGGGAGACCGGAGTTGGTGGGATGTGAGAGGGGGAATGGCCATCCCCGAAGTGTCCCAACATCTGGGTCCAGAGAGCCCTGTACCCCCTGGAGGAATTGCTCAGCACTCTCTATCTGCTCTCCCAAATGCACGGCTCTGGGGAGATATGTAGGGCTTGGGGAGGAAGTATGTGCAGGGCTCAGGCCCGGGTCCATGGACTTTGAGAAATGACGCTTCCCTTCATTCTCATAATTGCTTAAAGCCCTCCTTCTGTGCAGGCTCCATGCTCATTCTCTCATCTTGTTCTACAATTATCCCGTTTAGTGGATGAAAAGATTAAGGCCCGGAGAGGTGATGCTCCTTTCTGAGGACACACAAATGAGAAGGGGCATGGCTGGGACTCATTCCAGGTGGCCGGGCTCTGGAGTCTGCTCCTGTGTCTCCGGCTCTGCTGTGCTGGCTTCTCTTGCAGAGCCTGCCTGTGGCTTGGGTATCAGCATGCACCTCAGCCCTCCTCCATCCATTTCCCCTTAGCCCAGGATCCTCCAGTCTATGCGAGAAACCAACTGTTGACAACATTTAATCTCTCCTGGAGATTAGTGATAATTTGTGGCCTCACCAAGGTGGGGAGAGTTATTATTCAAAGTACATATAAAGTCAAGAATGTAAGATAGAAAGCAGTGTGACCAAGGGCATGGAACCTGTGGAGCAGAGGGACATGGCGGGGATGGACAGGCCAGGGAGCCCAGACCTGTGGGAAGGAGTTACTCAACATTTCACATCTACCTGCTGTTCCCTAGGACAGGGACCTGCGGGTTTTTGAGGGACCAGATGGAAGAACGTGGGAAGTGTGGGTTTATGGGGAGGACGTGTTTCCTGAGGAGACAAGAGAACAATGAGAGATGAGAGAGAGAATCCAGGAAGAGACGGAAGAAGGGGAGCAAAGAGGGGAGGGTGAGGGGGAAAGGGACCAGAGAGAAGAGATGACAAATAAGGGTGACCATGACTGCACTGACCTCCTGTTGTGGGATGGATGCTGTCCTAAACACTCCTGCCTGCGTTACCTCGCGTCCTTAGGACAATGTGATAATGCAGGTTCATTTATTCCCATTCTACAGATCAGAACACAGGTTCAAGTGAGCTTCCCCAAATTGGAGAACTAGCCAGCAACCAAGGCTGTGATTCAAATCCAAGATCAACACACCAGGGGAGAGATTTCTGCTTTTCCCCACTTGTCTTAGTCTGTTTGAGCTGCTATCAGAGAATACCTGAGACTAAGTAATTCACATGCAGAAATGTATTGCTCACAGCTCTGGAGACTGAGAGGTACAAAATCAAGGTGCTGGCAGACTTGGAGATTCTGATTCCAAGATAGTGCCTGGAATGCTGCATCCTCCAAAGGGGAGGAACAAAACACTTCATCTTCACATGGCGGAAGGCAAAAAAGAGAGCCAAACTCATCCTTTATAATGGCATCGATCCCACTCATGAGGGCAGAACCCTCATGACCCATCCACCTCCCAAAGGTCCCATCTCTCTCCACTGTTCCAACAGCAGTTAAATGTCAACACGAGTTTTGGAGACACACATTCAAACCCTAGCGCTGCTGGAAGGTTTTCTCCTAGGGTGTGTTTGAAGGAGCATAGGATATGGGGGTGAAGTCACCTGGGTTCAAGTTCCACCCCTGCCTTGTGTGCGCTCATTGGGCAGCATTGGGGCCAATGAAGTTCTCAATGGGGCCAATGGGATTCTCACTGGAACCAATAAAGCCAGTCCCTGGGAGGTGGCTCCCTGCCTCTTGTGCACCAGGTAACCTTGGACCTATTCTGTCACCCAGCTGAGCCTTATGTTCTTCGCCTATTAGAAATAGTAAGATAAACCTTCACAAGGTGGTTGTGAGGACTGAGTCAGCTGATCCCCGGGAAAGTGGTGTCTACATTTTAAAGTGTTGTGCTTGCACAAGGGATTCTATTCATCATCACTGTTTCTGGTTTCTAGAACCTGGGTTTTCCCCAGACTCCCTGAGGCGCAAGATCAACCTGGTAACATATGTTACTCTGCAGGTAGCAGCCCTGTACCTGCAGCCCGCTCTCATTTCCACCAGCCGGAGTTGCTACTCATTGTAGCAACCATGTGTTTCTTTCCACTGCTGGAGCCTCTGGTGTCCCCTGCTGGGCCACTGTCCTTGTGCCCTGTCATCCCAGACCTGCTTTCTGCCCTACTGGGACTACAGGTCTGCATGGATCCCCTAGGTTGCATTTTCTGCTTTGTGTGATTTTTATACTTATTGCTCTCAATATAGTTAATTCTACATAAGACTGTAGGGTCCCATGTCCTGGTTGTTGTACATCTTCTAAGTAGGTGGCCATGGTAAAGAGCTTATATGGTTTCTTCACTTGCTCACCATTAACTGAGTCATTTATTTAACTCTTTGGTTATTTGCGCATCTACCCATCCAATGGTCATTTCATTTATTTCAGCAACATTCAACAGACTTTTACTCAGCATTTATTATGTACAGTTGCTGAACAGATAAATACAGTAACTGCCTTTTTCTTTTGAATCAGTGTCTCACTCTGTCACCCAGACTAGAGTGCAGTGGTGCAATTATGACTCACTGCAGGCTGGAACTCCCAGGCTCAAGCAGTCCTCCCACCTCAGCCTCCCAAGTAGTCAGGACTACAGGGGCAAACCTCTATACCCAGCTATTTTTTTTTTCATTTTTTATCTTTTATAGAGATGGGGTCTTTCTATGTCATCCAGGATTGTCTTGAACACCTAAGTACCATTTTTAAAATGTGGTAAAATCCATATAACAGGAATGTCACCATGTTAACCATTTTTAAGTGTACAATGTAGTGGCATCAATTACATTCACGATGTTGTGCAACCCTCAGCACTATCTGTTTCCAAATCTTCACCCCAAACAGAAACTCTGTACCCAGTAAGCAATAATTCCCTGTTCCTCCTTACCCCCCAGTCCCTGGTAACCTCCAATTTGCATTCTATCTCTGCAAATTTGCCTATTCTGGATATTTCAGATAAGTGGAATCATACAGTATTTATCTTTTGTGTCTGGCTTATTTCACTTAGCGTAATATTTTCAAGGTTCAATCATGATGTAGCATATACCAGGACATCATTCTTTTTATGTCTTAATAATATTTAATCATATGGATATATCATGTTTTATTCACCCATTTGTCTGTCAATGGACACTTGGGTCGTTTGCACCTTTTAGCTATTGTGAATAATACTGCTCTGAACATTTGTGTACAAGTATCTGTTTGAATGACTGTTTCCAATTCTTTTGTGTATATACCTAGAAGCAGACATTCTGGGTCATAGCATAAATCTATGTTGAAATTTTCAGGGAACCAATAGCTGCCATTTTGTCAGCACTTATGATGAGTCAGACATTGAGTTTTATACTTTATTCAGAATGTAATCTAATCCTATGATAGCACCTCAAGGAACTTATCATCCCTCAGATGAAGACACTGAGTTGAAGAGAGTGTATCAGTCAACTATTGCCGAGTAACAAACCACCCCTAAATCCAGTGGTTCACAGCAGCCATCACTTATTCTTGCTCACAAATTTGCAAGTTGGCTCAGGGCTGGTTAATCAAGGCTGGGCTCTGCATGGGGAGCTTGGTTGAGGCGGCTCAGCTCCACATGCTTCGGAACCTCCTGAGAGCAGAAGGCTGGCCTGAGAATGTTCTTCTTAAGGCAGGAGTGCAAGAGAATGGATTAAAGCCTGCAATACATCTTTTGAAACAGGCATCCTGTCACTTCCTCCTCATTCTGTTGTCTAAAGCAAGTCTTATGCCCAAACCCAAAGTCAAATGGCAGGGAAATATACTCTGCTCCGTTAGTGGGATAAATTGCAAGGTCACATGGCAAAGAACACAGACAAAGGAGGGAATAAAGAGTTGGGGCCAATAATATAATCTAGCACAGGGATAGTCATGATTCTCCTAAGATCAGAATGTATGTGGGGTAGGGCCAGAATTCAACCTGAAGCCACTGGACTCCAACTCCCGAACTGTTCTGATTTTATCTCTTTGCTTTACAAAGACAGAGCACTGAAGATTCTGCTCTCAGGGTGCTGATTGATGTCTGGAAGGCAGAGACTCGTGGACTTAGCAAGCATGTGTAAGAAAATGCTCTGGATGTCATAGGGGTGTAATTTGTGCATGGAAAATGGCTGGGGTGAAGAGGAGGGTAGGGAAAGTTCCACCTGAGGAGGGAGAAGTGGAAGAAAGTTTTCCTAGGGGGCTGATCTTTGAGTGGAGTCTTGAAAGTTGGGGTAAGGGGAAGGAAAGGGTGTGCTGGGCTGAAGGAGCAGAAGGACAAAGGCCTGAAGGTTGGTAAGGTGATGGTGAGCTCCGGGGTTTACATGCAGTTCAAGAAGATTGGAACAGAATTTCCAGGGCTGGGATGAGGGTACAGAAGTGTGAGAAGTGTCAGCAGTTTTGAAGGATCTTGAAAAGGGATATCCGGGAAATAACTTCAGATTTTTTTTTTTTTTTTTTTTTTGAGACGGAGTCTCGCTCTGTCGCCCAGGCTGGAGTGCAGTGGCCGGATCTCAGCTCACTGCAAGCTCTGCCTCCCGGGTTTATGCCATTCTCCTGCCTCAGCCTCCCGAGTAGCTGGGACTACAGGCGCCCGCCACCTCGCCCGGCTAGTTTTTTGTATTTTTAGTAGAGACGGGGTTTCACCATGTTAGCCAGGATGGTCTCGATCTCCTGACCTTGTGATCCGCCCGTCTCGGCCTCCCAAAGTGCTGGGATTACAGGCTTGAGCCACCGCGCCCGGCCCCAGCTTTTTGTACAAATGAGAAAACAGAGGTTCAGAAGGTTGATGGATGAGCCAACAGCCTCAAGGAGACTGCTGAGTATGCGGACTTGTGCCCCAGGGGAGAAGCTCTTTGGATGACCTATTAATAGTATGAGAGGTGTGTGTTAGTCCATTTTGCATTGCTATAAAGCAATACCCAAGGTTGGGTAATTTATAAATAAAAGAGGTTTATTTTGGCTTACAATTCTGGAGGCTATACAGGAGGAATGGTGCCAGCATCTGTTCCTGGGGAGGGCCTCAGGAAGCTTCCAATCATGGCAGAAGGTGAAGGGGGAGCAGGTGTTTCACAAGATGGAGCAAGAGAGAGTGGGGAGGAGGTGCCAGGCTCTTTTAAAACAACCAGATCTTGTGGTAGCTCTTTACCATGGGGAGTGCACCATGCCATTCATGAGGCTTCCATCACCATGACACAAACACCTCCCGCTAGCTCCACCCCCAACATTGGTGATTACATTTCAACATGAGATTTTCAGGGGAGGGGCAAATATTCAAACTATATCAAGGTGTATGATGCATAGCAAGGGAGTCAATGCCCAAGGCGGGATAGCTTGGGGACTTGGGCATGGGATGGAGGATTTAGAGGCCCAGATTAGAAAGCAAAAGGAAGAACTTAAGATTGAGTGTCTTAGTTCATTTTCTGCTGTTCTAACAGAATGTCTGAAACTGAGCAATTTGTAAAGAACAGAAATGTATCCTTTTACAGTTCTGGAGGCTGGAAAGTCCAAGATCAATATGCTGGTACCTGGTGTGGGTCTTCTTACTGCATCTTCACATGGCAGAAGGTGGAAGGGCAAGAGAGGGGTGAACTCTGTGTCCTCGCACGGCAGACGAGCAGAAGAGAGTGAATCCACTCGTGCAAACCCTTTTCATAGTGGCATTCATCTAGTCATGAGGGTGGAGCCTCACCTCCCAAAACTGCTGCATTGGGGATTAAGTTTCAACATGATTTTGGAGAAGACAAAACATTCAAATCATAGCAATGAGTATAGGACGCAAGCCAGTACCCTCACTGTATCAGGGGTCTGGTCAGACCAGCGTTGGCTACAAATTTCCTGCTGCAAAACATGAGCTCTCAAATGGAAAAGAAATGAAGATAGTTCACGCCTTGTCACGTGCAACAAAAATGTAGCTTTATTTTATCTGGGAAGAGCAGAGAGCCACTGAAGGATTTTGAGCAGTGCAGTGACGGAGATAGGTTTTGAAGGTCATTTTGGGACTAGAGCATGAGGCAGCAATACAGCAGAATTCACCAAGTGGGGTCCAAGCTGATTCCATTGGATTATTAGTGAAGGGTTCTAATCCTGCCAGGGGGCTGGTGCCACAGAGTTGTGCCACATGTGACAAAGGACATGCTCCCTGAGCCAATCTCTGGACTCTGCAAGTTCAGTGCTTAGGGTCAATCACTCATTCCACAAATGTTTATTGAGCACTTACTATGTGCCAGGCACTGTGCTAGAACTCGAGGTGGACATAGGCGTGAACAAAGAGGCAAACAAATTTATGCCATCATGGAGCTTGCAGTTTGAAGAGTTCCTCAGCTGGGGCAAAGCCAGTGACTGTTTCTCAATTCCCTCACTGTCCTTTCAGCTCCCTTGACAGCTGGCCCATTCCGTCTCAGGCTACACCTAGCACTAGCACACGGTGAAAGGAGAAGGGCACCAGACCACCAGGTCTCCTGTCATCATCCTGGCCTTGAATATCAGGACCTGAAGAAACCTTTACTTTTATTATTATTATTAATTTTATTTTTATTTTTATTTTTTTGAGACAGAGTCTCACTCTTATCATCCAGGCTGGAGTGCAGTGGCATGATCTCAGCTTCACCTCCTGGGTTCAAGTGATTCTCCTGCCTCAGCCTCCCAAGTAGCTGGGATTACAGGTGCGTGCCACCACGCCCAGCTAATTTTTTTGTATTTTTGGTAGAGACAACGTTTCACCATGTTGGCCAGGCTGGTCTCAAACTCCTGACTTTAGATGATGTGCCCGCCTCGGCCTCCCAAAGTGTTGGGATTACAGGTGTGAGCCACTGCACCTGACCTGTTTTTATTTTTAAATTTAGTTTTTTGAGACAGAGTCTTGCTCTGTCACCCAGGCTGGAGTGCAGAGGCACGATCTCAGCTCACTGAAACTTCTACCTCCCGGGTTCAAGCCATTCTCCTGCCTCAGCCTTCCGAGTAATCTGGATCTACAGGCATGCACCACCATGCCCAGGTAATTTTTGTATTTTTATAGAGACGGGGTTTCACCATGTTGGCCAGGCTGGTCTCGAACTCTTGACCTCAGGTGATCCACCTGCTTCAGCCTCCCAGAGTACTGGTATTACAGGTGTGAGCCACCATGCATGGCCAGAAGGGACCTTGACACCCCTAGAGTGCACACACATCTTTGCAGCTGGGAAAACTGAAGCCCGGAGAGGCCAATAGCTTCCTCAACGGCACACAACATTAGAGGTAGGGCAGGGAACAGAGCTCTTTTCACTATCCAGTTTTTTAGTATTTTTGTTTGTTTTCACTAATAATTATTGAGTGTCCACTGTGTGTGAGGCCTTGGAGATACAGATATGAATAAGTCGCAAGGAGTCCCTAGGCCCTTGAAGCCTCACCATCTAGTCTAGTGTTGTCCAATATAACTTTCTGGGTGATAGAATCATTCCATGTGGTAACCACAAACCACATGTGACTGCTGCAACTGAAATGTGCCTCGTGCAACTGAGGAAGTGAAGTCTTAACTTTATCTCATTTAAATTAATTTAAACTTAAGCATCCACATTTGGCTAGTGGCAGCTGTGTTGGACATTGTAAGTCTGGTCTATGGTCACATGACCTCACACACACACATTGATATTGTTTTGCTGTGTCCCCACTCAAATCTCATCTTGAATTGTGGTTCCCATAATCCCCATGTGTCGTGGGAGGGAGCTGATGGGAGGTAATTTAATCATGGGGGCATTTACCCTCATGCTGTTCTCGTGATAGTGAGTGAGCTCTCACTATATCTGATGGTTTTATAAGGGGCTTTTCCCCCTTTGGCTTGGCACTTCTTTGTACTGCCGCCCCGTGAAGAAGGACATGTTTATGTCCCCTTCCACCATGATTGTAAGTTTCCTGAGGACTTCCCAGCCCTGCAGAACTGAGAGTCAATTAAACCTCTTTCCTTTATAAACTACCCAGTCTCCAGAATGTCTTTTTTTTTTTTTTTTGAGACGGAGTCTTGCTCTGTTGCCCAGGCTGGAGTGCAGTGGCGCCATCTTGGCTCACTGCAAGCTCCACCTCCCGGGTTCACGCCATTCTCCTGCCTCAGCCTCCTGAGTAGCTGGGACTACAGGTGCCCGCCACCACGCCCAGCTAATTTTTTGTATTTTTTAGTAGAGACGAGGTTTTACCATGTTAGCCAGGATGGTCTTGATCTCCTGACCTCGTGATCCGCCTGCCTCGGCCTCCCAAAGTGCTGGGATTACAGGCGTGAGCCACCGTGCCCAACCAGTATGTCTTTATTAGCAGCATGAGAACAGACTAACACACACAGTCATGAACTGTGATGAGTGCTGTGAGAGATCAGAACCACTATGTTGTGGGTCCCCAGGACCACTGACAGGTTCCATGAGTGATTTCAAGTCCTTTGCTAGAAGGACTCCCAGAACTCAGAAGACCTGTTATCCTCATGGTTATGATTTATTACAACAAAAGGATTCAGATTAAAATCTGCCAAAGAAAAAGGTGCAGAGGGCAGGGTCCAGGAGAGACTTCCAGTTGTCCTCTCCCATTGGAATCTTACAAATATGCCTAATTCTCCCACCAATGATGTGTGACAACATGTATCGAGTGTTGCCAACCATGGAAACTCACCTGAGCCTTGGTGTTCAGGGTTTTAATTGGAGGTCAGTCACATAGGTGTGGAGTTACCACATGAATGACCTTAATTACTTAGTCACTAGCCCCTCCAGAAGTCAACGTGATGTAAAAGGCTCCCACCATAATCACATGGTTACATGGATTGTCTGGCCTGGTTTGGCCCAAGTACCCAGGTATACAAAGACACTTGAGTTAGGGAGGATACTGCAAGAGTTTAGGGTGAATCTCCCAGCAGTCAGTCAGGTCCTTTCTTTGGAACACGCAGGGTTTGAACCCCCTAAGTCTGCTAAGTTAACTGTTTAATGCACACTAGGAATCTATTAGGGAAAATGACAGGGGCTTTGAAGCTTGGAGATTTAGAGAAGGTGTTGCTTGTTGCTGACCATTTCATCTGAGTGAGTTATCACCCTTCTCAGTGGCATGCTCCTACCGTTAGACTTATTGTCATTTATAATTTTTCTATTTATCTGCTTGTTTACTTGCTTTTATCTGCCTCGTTTGCTAAACTAAGAGCTCCAGGAGGGTAATTTGTGTGTCTGTTTAGTTTCCTCATTTTTCCTAGGCCTTAGCATGCTTAGCGCACTGCTTTGCAGGGCCAAGACTAGGAAATGAACCAAATGAGGCACTGTTCTGGGGTGCAAAATTTAAGGGGTGACAGAAGCACTGATTAAAAAAATCAGCAATTGAGATAAATAATGTTATAATGTAGTATTTTCAGAAATCAAAATTAAGGTGAAAAATTAAAAAATATCAAAATGTTACATAAAGATGGTGCATTAGTTTGCTCTCGCATTGCTGTAAAGAACTACCCGAAACTGGGTAATTTATAAACAAAAGAGGTTTAATCGACTCACAGTTCTGCAGGCTGTACAGGAGGCATGACTAGGGGGCCTCGGGAAACTTATAATCACGGCAGAAGGTGAAAGGGAAGCAGGCACATCTTACATGATCAGAGAAGGAGGCAGAGGTTGAAGTGGGAGGTGCTACATGCTTTTAAACAACCAGATTTCGTGAGAACTCACTATCACGACAACAGCAAGGGGGACATCTGCCCCCATGATCCAATCGCCTCCCACTAGGGCCCTCTTCCAACATTGTGGATTACAATTCCAGAAGAGAGTTGGGTGGGTACACAAATCCAAACTATATCGAATGGAATCAACTGATTGTTGATTTTCCCCTTGGCAACAGGGTCCAGTAATGGCTTGGTGCCATTACTGATCCTGTCTTTATGCGAAATTTTGAGATTTTGTTCATTCTGGGTTTTTTGAATTTGTTGTGATTTTTAAAAATAGGGGATTAAATATTATGTATTTTGAGCACTGAATTCTTTGGTAACCCCTTAAATTCTGCACCTAATGGAAGTGCCTCATCTACCTTGCCCTCCTCCTTGTTCTGCTGCTTGCCACACAGAAGGCCCTCAACAAATATTTATCGGATAAAGAAGCACTTGCCTATGAGGTGGATATTGGATTCTCTGTTTTTTCAATGGTGGAAACTCAGGGAAGGCTCAGGGAGGTAAAGCAAGTTGCCTAAGACACAAGAGAGGGGTTGACATTCATTCTCAGATTTTCTTTCTGCAAAGCCTGGGCATTTATCTGCTCTGTCCAGCTGCTTCCCCTTTTCCCTGCCTCTGTGCATCCTAACCTGGGGTGGACCCTCCTGGGGGTCCCCTGCAGAGTGAAGTCTCAGGGTAAAGGAGGCTAGGTGGGGAGCAAGGAGGAAAAGGTTGGGAATTGGAGAGGGGGTAACATTCTTCCAGGCATCGGGATGGAGAAACATGATTGGCACATTCCGGGCGAGACAAAACCCCCGCCTTTGTCACTCACTGTAAATTGTCCCCCAATCACTGGGCTGACAGAGATGGATTTCCAGTCCTCATAGCACAATTAAGCTTTCTAAGGCGTCTCATGGGGGAAGGAGGTAGTTGGTTTACTTGCGAATGCTTGGGGGTAATTTTCTAATGTTCCTTCCACCATTACAAAGGCTCTGCTCCAATCTCTTATCATATGTAATTCCTAATGATTTCTCTGTTATGTCCTGTTTTATTAAAGCGTCATTGAACTATACCCTATTGATTTAGATTTCACAGACAATTGAAATTTAAATTGACTCCAAATTGAATGTCTCCATGTAATCTCTGTTCTGCAATAAAGATAGATAAAATGCTTCTATTTTTGATAACAAGTTATACTGGAGGCACATTTTAATTTTGGGAGGGAAGAAAAAAATGTTGGCAGAGTCTTGACTTTCTTTGAAAAGTGGTTGATGGTTCAAGGCCCAGGAGGTTGTTTTTTGTTTTTCTCTGGGGCATGGTGCTGGAGCCATAGAATTCTGGAATGTCTGGGCTGGCTCACAGGTGGGAGTGGAAGGGGATAGAGTCTGACCCCTTAATTAATTAGGTGATCCATCCACAAATCCATCCATTTCTCCGGTGAGCACAGCATGCTTAGAGGACCAGGTGCAAGGTGGGAGGAAAAAGTGAGCCATAGCTCTCATGATGTGCATGACTCCAAGCTCACATCATTTGAGGGTTGGATCCGGGAAGCCACTATTCAAAAAAGAAGGGAGAGACATCATTGCAACCAACCAAATGATGCTGTCTTTCAACATCTGTCGCCACCTAAGCCAGAATCTTCATGGCAGTGTTCTTTCTTTCCTCTAAAGTTGAAGGTCAGCAGGTAGAGCTTGCGAAGGACGACCAAAAGAAGAAAAAAATGTGTCACCCCACAAATTCTCTATTCTTTATGAGATAGATGATCTAGAAAAGGGAGAATCAATAAAGCAATTATCTAAAGCTGGAGAGATGTTGAACTAGCCAGATCCTTGAGATCCTTTCAGAATAGTTCTAAATATGAGGAATCATGGTTTCTAGAGGGTTCTAGATCTACCAGGAAACCTACCCCACCTGAACCCCAGCATTTAGGAGACATGGGTTGAATGGTTGGAAGGTTGTGTTAGTTTCCTATGCCTGCATAGTTACAAATGGACACAAACTTATTGGCTTAAACCAACATCAATGTATTATTTTATGGTTCTGGAGGTTAGAAGTCCAGTGGGTCTTATATGTCAGAAGAGCTGTGACCCTTCTGAAGGGGTCTAGGAGCGAATTGGTTTCCTTACCTTTTCTAGCTTCTAGAGGCCACTTGTGCTCCTTAGCTCATGTCCCCTTCCTTCCTCCATCATTGAAGCCAGCTGGCTCTTGAGATCTCTCCCCCGGCCTGTTTCTACCCCCACATCTCTGACTTTGACCCTCTTACTTCTCCCTTGTGACTACATTGGGTCCACCTGTATAATTCAGGATAATCCTTCCATCCCTAGATCCTTAATTTAATCATGCCTGCAAAGTCCCTTTCACAATGTAAGGTAAAATATTCACTCATTCTGAGGGTTAGGATGTGGATGTCTTTGGAGGGGCCATTATTCTGTCTACTACAAAGGGATTTGAAATGCTCACATTGGAGTAATCTCATTTTACCCATAGTATTCCCTACTGCGCGCCTCTCAGCAAAATCTACTGAAGTTGTCTCAAGATGGAAGCCAATTGTGAAGATGAGAGCAGGGGATGGAACTCAAGACTCTTGCATCCCCTTCTGGCTTTATCTTGTCAGGTGGTCTCTGTGGTTCCAGTACCCATGAAGGAGCTGGGTGTGAAGGACACTGGAGCTTTGCAGATATAAAGGAAAAGCTTATTTAAGCTTCTCCAGTTTTCTCTGCTCCCTTCATGAAAGAATTACAGCATATAATAAGAAAAATTTGGAGAAACATTTATTTTTATGGAAGGCTGGAGGACCCCAAAGTCAAGCAGTGAATGGGACTGAACAAAAGGTAAGGATGTGACTCACCCATTCAGTAAAAACTTTGCTGATGCCACAGTGAAATTCCTAGCCTAGTGCACTAGCCAGAAATGCAAAAGGTACTCACTGTGGAGTGTAATAAGTGGGGGTTAAACACATGCTATGGAGGAGAACAGAAGGGGAGCCCACACTGGCGACATGAGGCATGGCTTCCTGAAGAAAGTGGCCTCTAAGCTGATACCTGTAGGACGGAGAGGAGCTAGTCAGGAGAGTGGGCAATGGAGTTGAAAGAAACTTCTCGGCAGAGGGAAAAGCATGTGCAAAGGTCCTGAGGTGAGAGAGAGCATGCTCATTCAGGGAAGTGAAGGAAGGCCAGTCCGGTGAGAGTGTTAAGTTTGAGAGAAAGACTAGATAGAACGAGGCTCAGAGGTTTCCTAAGTTTCATCCCCAGAACTTTATGCAGTTGTAATTTTAAGGTTATTTGTGGCAATACTCAGTGTTTCCCTCACTGAATTGTGAGCTCATAAGGGCAGTAGTTGCGTCTGTCTTGGTCAAAGCTGAATCCCCAGGACCTAGCGTGGTGCTTAGCAGCTATAAATAGTGTTGAATGAATGAATAAATAAGGTTAGAGAGGCAGGCATGAGCCAGGTCCTGAATGGATTTGAATGCCATGGTAAATTGTTGAGCTTCTTTCTGCTGTGGGTAGCCAGGAGCTGGACTGGACTCTATTTCAGGCTATAAGAGGATCAAGTAGACATTTGGTGGTGGGGTGGAGCCATGAAAAAAAAAAAACAAAACCACTTTGATAGGTCACCCTCAGTAGAAAGAGACTATCTCAGGAGTCCTATATTTAGAGCTTAAATAACCAACAGCGGCTGGCTCCTGCCTGCCGTGGCATTTACTGATTACAGTCCCTCCCTGGCTAAAATGCAGGGCATATGCCTGTCTCTGAGGCCCACCAGGTGTCTCTTTCAGCCTTGATGGGCTGTTTATTGAGGGTACAGTCTGTGAGTTTTATCTTGAGCTGTTGTCCAGAGGGTCCTAAGGCCACTAGAAGTGCTAACCCAGAGTCTATTCCAAGCCATCTCAAATTCATCTCTTGGGGTGACTGGGCAGTTGGAGGAAACACCCTGTATTGTAACTGGCTTTGGACACTGAGCATGGGGCCTGGCACAGAGGAGGCACTCAGCAAATTCTTTCTGAATTATAGGTGAATGCTTGCTATAAAGACTTACAGGGTCCTAGGGCAGGCAAATCCTTAAATATCATTTAGTTCCAACATGCAACTGACAGATGAGGAAGTCAAGGCCCAGAGAAGAAAAGATCAGGGTCCCAATGTAAGTAGTCAGGGAACACAAGTCTAGAGCCCCTGACCCCTGTCCTTTGTCCTATTGTGATTGTAAATGGTAAAAGTAAAAGTAAATGTGCATCTCCTGCCAGTGAATTCTATCCAATCCCTCCCATTCCATCCACTTTATCCAGTCTCATCATGTACTATCCAAGTCACCCCACTCCATCCCACTACACCCCACCCTATCCCATCCCATCCCACCATATCCTGCCCCATCCCACTCCACCCCTCCCCATCCCACCCACACCTCATCACATCCCATCCCACCCCGTCTCATCCTACCCCATTCATCCCACCCCACCCCACCCCACCCTATCCCCTCTCATCTCCTCCCACTCCACTCCATCCCATCCCATTCCATCTCATCCCATCACATCCCATCCCATCCCATCCCATGCTATCCCACCCCATGTTTCTCCACTCTACTTCATACCATCCTGTCCCATCCCTACTTTAATCTTCACTCCATTTCCCTTCCTTTCTTTCCTCTTCCTTTCCCTCACATTTCCCCCATCCCATTCCAAACCTTTCCATCCTTTCCCATCCCTTTTCTTTCCACTCCATCCCTTTCCATCCCATTCCATCTCACTCCATCCTTCCCTTTCCACCTCAACCCTTGCCATCCCACCCCATCTCATTCATCCTATCCCAAACCTTCTCATCCCAGCCCTCCCCTTCCCACCCCACCCCATCCCATCCCATCTCACATATCCTGTCGATCTTGCACTATCCCATTCCACACCATCTCACCCCACTTCATTCTTTTCTGCTTCACTCTAGTCCATTCCATTCCATTTCACTCCACTTTATTCCACACTTCCCATTTCATCTTATCCTTTTGTATTATGTTTTTTGTACCATCTCATTCCACTTGAATCCACTCCATTCCATTCTACTCCGTTGGATTTTATTCCATACATTCCATCCTTTCCACTTCATCCCTTCCATTCTACCACAACCAGTATCATCCCTATTCAGCCCATTCACATCTTTCATGCTTAGAAGTATTTACCATGTGCCTCCAAGATGCCAAACCCTGAATTTCTCAGGATGAAAAACAGGCTCTGATTTTGGAGACAAAGAACACGTTGCTTGACCAGGTGTCTGATCCCATCTTTCTGCTGCATCCTTCAGCTTAGACCTTCACTAAACCGGGGAGCGAAAAGGATCTGATGATTATCCATTCACTGATGAGCAGAACTTTGCTTCCCATTTGCGTATAATTTTGGGGGTGTATTGCAGGGAGTCTCAGCAGAAGAGTGAATGGGTAGTCATCAAATCCCTTCCTAAACTTTATCCCTCATTCTTGAGGAATGCTCAGAATGATTTCTCTCACTTGTATTCCTGTTCTCCTGTGGAGATGGGGGGCTCTCCAGATCCTAGAGTCTCAGGAGGGACCCAGATGGTCTGCTGAGCTGTGTGTGATTTCCTCCCCTAATGGCCTTTGCTTCCAGTTGGGTTTCTTCTCCCCACATGCTGCCCTTTTCCCTCCATCCCACTTTTCCTGCCACACGTTCTCTGCCCGGAAGCTTGTTGGCCATGCTCAGGTGGGATTCCCTCACACGTGCATCCGATCCAGCTTGGAGTCCACCCTGCCTCATTAAAGGCTGGGTATTTACATGAGCTGCTGCTGTGTTTCTAGCACGCCCCCAGTGCTTGGACCCCAAGCTCATCCGGAAGACCCTCTAAGGCGCAGCGGCTCTCTGCCTTCTCTTGGCTGCCCCCTCTTCCCCAGCCTTCCCCAGGTCGTCTCCTGCTTGCCCTTGAGTCTCCTGGGCTTGGGGAGGGGGAAGCACCTGGCACATAATTGCTGCTTAATAAACGAATCCATCCTCATTAGGGCTTGATTGGTCATTAGCCTCATTATCCTGCCAGCAGAGGGCTGGGGAAGTTTTTAGAATGCCGGTGCAGAGGTATACCAGTCGGGGCGTGGACTCTAATCTCCATTTTGTGGACAGGACAACATCCAGAGGTGTCCAGAAAGAAGGTGACCTTGATCAGAATTTCTCAACCTTGGCTGCACATGAGAACCAGTGAGTGAGCCCTAAAAACGCTGATGTCCAGGCTCCACCCAGACCTACAGGTGCCGAACCTCTAAGGGAGGGGCCCAGCCATCGCGCTTCGAAAAAGCTCCTCAGGTAATTTTAATGTGCAGCTAAAAAGCCTTGAAACTTCATTTTTAATCTCTTGAGTGAAGGAAAATGTAAAGTTTGGCCATTGGAGCATTGCCTTACATGGATACTTAATAAATTACAAGTTCTCTGAAATCTTGGATCTTCTTCTTCTCCTCCTCCTCCTCCTTCTTCTCCTTCCCTTCCCCTTCCCTTTCTCCCTCTCCCTCTTTCCCCTTCTTCTTCCTCCACCTTCTCCTTCTTCTTCTCTTTCCCCTTCCCCTTCCCCTTCTCCCTTTCCCTCTCCCTCTCCCTCCCCCTCCCCCTTCTCCTCCCCTCCCCTCCCTCCTCCTCCTCTTCTTCTTCCTCCCCTTCCCTCCCACTCCCCCTCCCTCCCCCTCCCCTTCCCCCTCCTTCTCCTCCTCTTCCTCCTCCTCCTCATCCTTCTTCTTCTCTTCCTTCTTGCTTCTTTCTTCTTCTTGAGGCAGGGTCTTGCTATGTTGCCCAGTCTGGTCTCAAACCATCCTCTTGCCTCTCTTCATTTTGGTATTCCATCAACTAAGGCAGGTAACAATCTTATCACCAGCCTCCTGTGTAGCACGGATATGTGCAGTATCTCCTGTTACCTTTGAAACTCCCCATGGTTGCCATATTCACGGGTGGCTTGTATGCATCTCTGCTTAATGTCTTGCTTTAAATTGAGTTTTAACCCACTTCTTTTTCTTCCTTAGTCCATTTCTAAACTGTAATCTTATGGAAGTGTGGGTTTGATATTTTACTCATATTTTTCTCTAATACACAAAAATATAAATATATAATAATAAAAAATTCAAAATAGGGTCATGTCTCTTATGCAAAATCACTTGGCCGACTATGAGTTATGCTTATACTAAGCTTTGGGAAGCACTGTTTTACAGTTTCCATTCTTCTTTCAGAAATTAAATAATAAATGTGAAGTTTAAAACATTGTACAGCTCATTCATGCACGATATATTGTTATTCCTTCATTACATACTTCTGACAAACTTTGAAGTATTAAAAGTAGCAGTATGTTTCCAGGTAATCTCTTGATAGAGCCCCTGAAGGGTCTATTTTTGTGTGAATTTTTTTGAGATTGTTCAAGATCAGTTTTACCCCCTAAAACTCCATTTATGGGAAACCACATTTCTTATTAAAAATCTTAAAAATATTAATATCCTTAGATCCATTCAATGCCGTTGAATAAATTTATAAGAAGTAAAAGAAACAATTCGGAGAAAGATAATACTTTACATACAAAATGTCCATGGTAGTGTCATATACAAATTTGAGAAACATTAAACTACCCAAACGTCTAGTAACATGAGAATGGCTAGTTTAAACGCATATTTGCAGTTTAATCAAAGCTGTATTTTATAAGGTCAGAAACCCTAGAAGATTCTAATCCTTGAAGGATTTTGATTTTTACATCTCAACCACTTAGAACAGGGCTTGGTGCAAATTGATTCCTCAACAATACTGGTAGAGGTGAAATAATTCGTCACAATGATAGCTACCAAGTTTATAATAACATAGAAAACCATTTTACGTGAAAAGAAAAACAGAGTAAAATATAAAACCTAAAAAAGTGCCACATCTCTATTAAAATGCTCACTGGCTTTGTATGTGCAAAAATGAGGAGGATTAGTGAAACGTACAGTGTATCCAGGCTACACAAGATTCTGTAGCCTCTAATGTGATGTTCACAAGTAATATTCATGGCACAAAAAAATGTTTGTGATATGATGTTAGGCAAAAAGCAGGGTGTAAAATTTGTGTGTAGTACTGTAGATAATTTGAATTTGTCTGTGTATATATTACATATGTAATGACAGCTACACATTACAATTTATTAATTATATGTTATATTTATATATTTTATATTACAATATTTAAAATAATATAAATATGTTTATGTTTCTATTAGTTATTATAAATTATTTCTATATATTTTAGAATACAAATATTTAAAATATAAATATTTTAATATATTTATTAGGCACATTTAATATTCAATATATACTTATATATTGTGTATGTGTATATGTATAATATATGTGTATGTGTATATATATATAAGACACACACACACGAGACTGGAACTACCCCAAAATATTAGCAGCTGTAGGTAGTGAGACTAGAATAGGTTTTTTCTTCCCTCCAAATTTCACCTTTTTCTATTTTCCAGTTTCTTTCACATGATGAGCATGTGTTACTTTTATCCAGACAAAAGAAGAAACATGAGGTATGTTTGAAACACAGGCAGTGGGAGAGCCAGGGAGAGGCGGTGGCCTGGAGGGACGCTGAAGGAGGAAGGGCTGAGATCACATCTCATCAGCTGGTGCTGGATTGATTGTGCCCAAGTCCACTGGCCTTTCTCCACAGGAAGTCGTGGCAGGGCTGGTGGGGAAGGACATGCATTCTCTGGACCAGGGAATGTTTCCTTGCGGGGACAGCTTCTGCTGGAACAGCAGCCCAGGGGCCCCGCTGAACTCTCCTGGAGGAATGCCTCCTTTCCCTAATTTGCCGGATCCCTCTAGTCGCTAAGAATGATCGGCAGTAATTAAAACTAAGCTAATAACCTCCTCACTCTTGACATTTCTATGGGGTTTTTGTTCACCATTATCTACATATAGATTAAAAATTGTAATTGGACTGACGATCGGGTTAGAAAAATCAACCACCCTCCAACTTGTCGTTTGCCGGGGACTGACACTTTGAAATTTTATTTAATCTGAGAAAATTGAGTTGAACTCTGGCACCCTGGGAGGGGAAAAAAAACCCCCAGCATTTATCCTTAAGGACCAATGCTAGCTAAGAAAATGTTTATGCTCCTGGCAGGCAAGACTGGGGTCCAGATATACACTGGTGCCAGTGGGGTGCTGGGAGCCGCTGTAGGGTACAGCAGTCCTGAGGTATGGGCGGGGGGCATCCACATAGACAGCCACAGAAGGGGAAGAGATGGCACACCATATAAAGAAGGTTTAGGGAGAGCAGGGCCACCTCCCGGAGAGGGTTCCTGTGTCATTTCATAAGGATTTGGGCTGTGTGAGCCCACTGATTCCCGTGTGATGGCAGAATGATGTTATTGGTTTATAATTCTGTAGTTTCAGGCCTCTGCAATGCTGTGGCTAAAGGGCTCCATCCTACATTTTTCTGGTTTCCATAGGCCTTATATTTATTTTATTTTATTTTTCTTTTTGAGACTAGGATCTTGCTATATTGCCCAGGCTGGGCTTGAACTCCTGGACTCAAGCAATCTTCCTTCTTCAGCCTCCCAAGTAGCTGGGGCTACAGGCTCTTGCCACCACACCCAGCTTTGGTTCCCATAGTTCTTTGCAATCCTGAAGCACTTTGCCCTCATGTTCCTGGGTCTATGAGGCAGTGTTTCTCTAGCTCTAGGAGTCTGTGCTCCTGGAAGTCTATGGCGTGAGGATTCTAAAAGTCAATGATGATTATATCGACTTCAAAAGGTGGAGAATTGTCAGACTTGCCCAGCTGCTTGTACTATGGAGTCATTATTTGTCTAAATCGAAGCGCTTAAACTGATATTAATTCTTAGCCTGAGTCCCCAAGGTGATGGGCCAGATGAAGAAGATTTCTTTCCAATACACAATGTGGCCGTGTCATGCCCCTGCTTAATGTACTTCACTGGGGTCTCATGGCCTCATTGGATTGAGCCCAGCCCTCCTGATGATGGCTTCAAAGCTGTTTCAGTTTTGCCTTGTGGATCTCCCTCTTTCCAGACTTAGCCTCTGGATATTCACCGCTCACTCTCTCCCAACAAATGCTCACTCTCCCTTCCTTCCTCTCTTCTCCTTCTCTCTCCCCCGCCCCCCGACGACACGCAGTGTTCTTTCTACTTACTGTTCCCTCTGCCTAGAATTACCCACTCTCGACTCCATTCCCCCTCCCCATGACAATTTGCCTGCTTTCATCAACCTAATTTCTATTAATCTACCAGTTTCATGTAGGATTCACCTTCTCTGTGGAGTATTTGTTGTCTTCCCAAGTCCTGTTTTCTGCTCCCTCAGCCCCCCATGCTGGCTCTGTGACAACTCTGGTGGGACTCTGTCCACTTCCCCTACCAACATCTCTGAAGGCAAGAATGCTTTCTTGTTCACTGTTATATCTCCCAGCCCATGATGCAATATTGAATGAATGAAAGAATGAGTGAATCTGTGTGTCAAAGGCAGAAAACGCATGACTTTTTTACTGTTGGAATAATAAGCACTCATTTATTTACTCACCTCAGAAGGATTTGTTGACTGTCCACTTTGTGCCATGTGCCGCGCCGAGCCCTGGTGGGCAAGAGAAATAAAAACAAGTCGGTGCTGTTTCTGTGTTGTAAGGGGAAAACAGTCCAGAAGATTGACTGGGATTAGATTTGGGGGAAGAACATTCTAGGCGAGAAGAAACACTTGTGAAAAGACCTTGAGGGGCCAGGGGCGGTGGCTCACGCCTATAATCCCAGCACTTTGGGAGGCCGAGGCAGGGGCGGATCATTTGAGGTCAGGAGTTTGAGACCAGCCTGGCCAACATGGTGAAACCCTGTCTCTATTAAAATTACAAACATTAGTCAGGCATTGTGGCACTCACTTGTAATCCCAGCTACTCGGGAGGCTGAGGCACGAGAGTCGTTTGAACCCGGGAGATGGAGGTTGCACTGAGCCGAGACTCCAGCCTGGGCGACAGAGTGAGACCTCGTCTCAGGAAAAAAAAAAAAAAAAAAAAAAAAAAGGAAAGGAAAGGAAAAAAAGGAAAAAAAAAAAAGACCTTGAGGAAGGAAGGGGAGAGACAGAGTCGTGAAACAGAAAGGCGCAGTGGGACTGGGGCATTGAGGGATGGGAAGAGGATCCAAAACGATCTCAGAGTTCCGCGTAGCACCCACATCAGGAAGACCGTACAGGGTTTCCAGCATGGAGGGACAGGATTAACTACGCACTGTGAAAAGATTGTTAAATGAGTAAGTCCGTGTGTAAGCTACAGGCAACCCGTGTCTCTTTATTCTGAGACTAATCATTCTCATCCTTCCTGCTTGTCACTTTAATCTTTCCAACACACATTGACCTCCTGGCGTGGACTGTCGGCTTTCATCTTCCTAGAGAGGATTCCCATTGCCCTTCTCCTAGAAATAGAGGGTACCCTGCTCACCCTGGCTGCAGAAAGTGGTTAGTTACATGGCCCAGGGCTGACCAATCACAGCATTCAATCCCTCTGGTGACAGTGATTGGTCCGTGAGGCAAGCACATGACCCAAGCAGAGCCAATGAGAGCCCTATCCGTGAGATGGGTATACGAACCTGGCAGCACAAGCTCTTTTTCCATTGAGGTTTGTAGGGAGGGTACCAGACACATTAGAGAAGGTGTGTCCGGAGTAGGAGAGAGTTAAGGCCACTGCGATGAGTTGAGGAAAGAACAGAGAAAGGGAGAAACATGAAAACTTTTCCTTTGAATATTTGAACTATTCGGTATCCAAACTAATGTTGAAAATCAATGAATCTCTCCTTTCCCCATTAAGCGTGTTTACCTTGGGTGTCTATCACTTCCATCCAAGCGAGTCCCAACTCACTCATCCCGTACCTGATTCCCAGACCTCTTCAGATGCAGTCAGAGAAAGCATCTTGTCTTCATTTTATAAAGGAGGAAACTGAGGCAAAAGGAAATGACCTGAGTTTATGCAAAAAGTAGGTGGTAGAACTGGAATCAATTGACCTATCCCCCCTTTTACTAATCAGTCAAATCACAATAATGAATTTAATGCTACCTAACTGTGCACTTAAACATGGTTAAAATAATAAATTTTATATGTGTTATATTCTGCCTCAATAGATACATATTTAAAAAGTCTCTAGGCTTCTCAGATCCTTTCCATGGAATTGAATGAGTGGACACAACAGAGTAGTGTTTTGTTTTGTTTTTTTTTTTTTGAGACGGGGTCTCACTCTGTTGCCCATGCTGGAGTGCAGTGGTGTGATCTTGGCTCCCTGCAACCTTTGCTTCCAGGGTTCAAGCGCTTCTCCTGCCTCAGCCTCCCACGTAGCTGGGATTACAGGTGTGCACCACCACACCCGGCTAATTTTCATATTTTTAGTAGAGACAGGGTTTTGCCATGTTGGCCAGGCTGGTCTCAAACCCCTGACCTCAGGAGATCCACCTGTCTTGGCCTCCCAAAGTATTGGGATTACAGGCGTGAGCCACCACGCCCGGCCCACAGTTGTGTTTCAAGCTACTGTTCTGAGGATGACGAATCTGAGAATTTTCTAGACAAGCCTCAATTTCAGTTACTCTGTCTCAGTGTCCCTCTCAAGCCATCCTAATGGCTCAGTAATGTGAACTGAGAGATATTTTCTAAAAGCTTTTCCATATCTAGAAATAATAAAAAAAATTCATTATAGCCACAGTTCTTGAGTTTTCATGTGAAAGGCACTGTAATGCCTCAGCTGTGTGCTGATAAATGTTTAACAAGCGGCTCTCTGAAGGTAGCTCTGACATGAATGCTGGTAGATATTTTTGTTTACCTTAATGAGTCAGGCAAAAACAACAACAAAGACATATGTTGGTACATCATTCGTTTGTCAATGACGTGAGCAACTTCTTTGCTGAACTGAATGCAGATACTCTTCCACTTATGTTGAGCTTACATTCTGATAAACCTATTGTAAGTTGAAAATACTGTAGGTCGAATATTGTAAGTGCATTTTTGATTTTGCACTATTATAAACTCAGAAAAATTCTAAGTCCAACCATCGTTAAGTTGGGGACCATTTGTAATGGTTTTTAAATAATAGAAAAATGTTTCCTCAGTTGTCTGTGCTATTCACAACATAATGGCCACAGACACATAATACCTTCAAGTTTAACCTGTTTTATTAACACTCTGTACATCACTTTCTTAAATCCAGACAATTAACAAAATGATCAAACCCTGGTTTGCAGCACTGGCCAATATCCCTGGTGTAAATATTCCCATTGTGGCTCATTTCAAGCTACCTATGTGACATCATTGAATGTGGAGTTGGGGAGAGATGCATAGATACCATTATATTGCTTCAACCATATAGGTACGACTCATGCTAATAACTAGTGTACTCCATATAATTGTAAGTTTATATAACTTAATTTTATGATTGCATTTCACAAGCTGCTCATAAAATTCCTGAAAATTTAATGATTAGCTCTTGTGGGCTGGTATGAGCTGCACCCAGCACACTGCTATAAATCACTGTGGCCATGTACTTCCTGCTCAGTGGGTAATGAATGGCAAAGACCCCATGCCATAGTTCAGATGGCCTTTCGTCTTCTTCCTGGAATGTTCTTCTTACCCTGGAGGCTCCTTCTAAGGGCATCCTTCCTGTTCAGATAAAGCAGGACTTTACCTTTCTTTTCTTCCAAAGGCCTCTCCTTTTTTCCCTCCATAGCACGTAGTCGCAGTTGGCAGTGACGTCTCCTTTTGGGTGTGGATTTATTTGTTCCCCAATGCAACTGTGAGCACCATAAGTGCAGGAAAATGTCTGTTTCTGATCATGGTATTTCCTGGGCGTGAATTCATGTACAGTCAAGAGGAGAAACTCTGAGTATTTGCTGAGAGCACTAGGGAATAGTTGCAACTTAATCTTCATTTTGGAGAAGAGGGAGTGTTATTATCCACATTCATAGCAGCATTATTCACAGTAGTAAAAAGGTGACAGACACTCAATTGTCCATCGACAGATGAATGGATAAACAAAATGTGGCATATTCATACACTAGAATATTACTCAGACATAAAAAGGAATGAAATTCTGATGCATGCTACAATGTAGACAAACCCTGAAGGCATGATGCTATGTGAAACTAACCAGTTACGAAAGGACAAATAGTGAATAATTCTAGGATGTGCCTAGAGCAGTCAAGTTCATAGAGGTGGACAGTAGAATAGTGGTTGCCAGGGGCTGTGAGGAGGAGGAAATGGGTTGTTCATGTTTAATGTGTATAGAAGTTCTGTCTGGCAAGCTGAAAAAATTCTGGAGCTGGGTGGTGGTGACGGTTGCACAATAATGAACTTAATGCTACTGATCTCTGTACTTAAACATGGCTAAAATAATACATTTTATGTTTGGTATATTTTACCACAATAAATAACTATTTAAAAAGTCTCTAGCTTTCTCAAATCCTTTCCATGGAATTGAATGAGTGCCTGTCTCTTTATTTGGACAGAATAAAGATGACACAATGATAGAGTGAGGATGATGATGATGACGATGATGATGGTGATGATGATGATGATGATGATGGTGATGATGGTGATGATGGTGATGATGATGATGATGATGGTGATGATGGTGATGATATGGTGATGATGGTGATAATGATGATGGTGATGATGGTGATGATGGTGATGATGATGATGGTGATGATGGTGATGATGATGGTGATGATGGTGATGATGATGATGATGATGGTGATGATGGTGATGATGGTGATGATGATGGTGATGATGGTGATGGTGATGATGGTGATGATGGTGATGATGATGATGATGATGGTGATGATGGTGATGATGATGGTGATGATGGTGATGATGGTGATGATGATGGTGATGATGGTGATGATGATGATGGTGATAATGATGATGGTGATGATGGTTATGATGGTGATGGTGATGATGGTGATGATATGGTGATGATGATGGTGATGATGGTGATAATGATGATGGTGATGATGATGATGGTGATGATGGTGATGATGATGATGGTGATAATGATGATGGTGATGATGGTTATGATGGTGATGATGATGATGGTGATGATGGTGGTGACAGTAGTAGGTACAATAAATTGTGCCCCTGGAATGACTCAGGTTTGATTCAAAGTGTTTCTTATGCATGTTCACTGTAAGTCCACCTGTGAGGAGATTATTATGTCTGTCTTAGGAATGGGGAAACTGAGGCTCAGAGAGGTTAAGTGACTTGCCCAAAGCCACACAGCTTAAACCTAAGGCTAGTTGACTTTGAAGCCCATACTCCAAACACCCCTTTTCTACATCTTTACCTTATTTAGAAGGTAAAACAGACACAAGACTCTTTCACTGACAATTCCTTGCTCATTTCCCTCCCAGGGTCACCTTCCAGCCTCAAAGCCACAACACTCCCACTCCCTTTGCCTCCCTTGGCTCTCACAGAGCTTGGCTAAACCCAGTGCTAAGACTGGGTTGTCAGCCAGGAGATAGAAAGAGAGAAAAAGCAATTGCTTCCATTTCTTGGCTCAATCCTATGCAGTCAATACTGTTAACAGTAAATCAAATATCAGGACTGCATTGACCCAGGAAAAGGCCAGGGAGAAAAAAATTCGGAGCAGAATCCAAAAAACTAGAAAATAAAGTTCAGCCACAGGCATAAATAACATGTGGAGACCTGAGCCCACAGCACCAGCCGCAGGATGACCCTGAGCTGCCCCCGAAAGCTGGGTCCCAAAGACTCCCGCTTTTGACTTTCAACTTTCCAGGACCCCTGTTTCTGGTAGATCTAGGGGAAAGGAAGTCACTCAGGGATAGGTTGAGGATATCTGATTTGAGGTCCCTCTGATTTGGGGCCTCGCCCCTCAACCCTGGGCTGAACTGGGAAAGGGGATCTGCAGAAAATGACTTTGGAAGAAAGTGTCCTTCGACGGCTCCCTTAACCTCCACGTTCCTCCTGGCATGCTGATCTTTTAGAGTTTCACAGTGCTGGATGCCGGCTCCAAAAAGAAAGAGGTTCACATGTTCTAAAAAGTATTCAATCTTGTCTGAGCCATGTTGCTGCCTGAACTACGGCCTCTTTAAATTATTGGAGTCATTCAACACACATATATGAAGCACCCACTCTATGCCAGGCATTGTTCTAAGGCCTTGGGGATTCAGCTGAGAACAAAATAGACACACCTTCCTCACTTCCCTGAAGCTACATTCGAGTGAGTGGTGGAAGATAAGACAAGGTTTGTATACTATGTCGGAGAGTAATAGATGCTATGAGGAAACAAAGAAGGTAAAATGGGTGTGGTGTGTTTGTTGGGGATGAGGAGAGTCCAGCTTAGTTAAGGAAAAGAGACATTTGAGTAAAGACTTAAAAGGAGGTGAGGATGTGAGCCCTGGGGGTATCTGGGAGAAGGGGGTATCAGGGACAAGGATCAGTAGGTGCAAAGGCTCTGAGGCAGGACGTGCTGGGGGCCTTTTGAAAAACAGTGAGATATGACTGGAGGAAGTGAAGGGAGAGGGTGGCAGACAGGGAGTTCCAAGTTGGAGAGGTGGCCAAGCAACCAGATTCTGTAAGGCCTCTGAGTGGCTGCAGGGACTTGGGCTTTCACCTAGGTGAAGTGTGGATTGTGGGGACATTTGGAGCTGCAAAGGGACCTAATCTACTGGGTTTTAGTAATAAATGTTTACTTGTCAGTTTCTTCAGCCATGTGCTCTGACTAGTTAAGGTTATTAAAAAAAATAGATGGAATTGCATGGGAATGTGTACACCTCTGAGAAGCAGTCTCTCTGAAAATAACCTCTAATGTCCTGGCACATTCTTGGCCCATAATAAATGCTCAAACATATTACTTGACCATAGAAAGAGGTCTGGATGGATGTTCAGCAAAGAGTTAATGGTGCTTCCTTGGGAGACTAGCTGGAATGAATGTGGCAAGTAAAGGTTAATTATCTGTTTTATTTCTTTTCGTATTAATCAGATTGTTTTTTCACTTTTTTTTTTGTTTTGAGATGGATCTCACTCTGTTGTCCAGGCTAGAGTGCAGTGGCACAATCTCGGCTCACTGCAACCTCTACCTCTCAGGTTCAAGTGATTCTCCTGCCTCAGCCTCCTGAGTAGCTGGGACTATAGGGGTGCGCCACCACGCCCGCCTAATTTTTGTATTTTTTAGTAGAGATGGGGTTTCACCATATTGGACAGGCTGATCTTGAACTCCTGACCTCATGATCTGTCCACCTCGGCCTCCCAAAGTGCTGGGATTACAGGCATGAGCCCCCGTGCCCGGCCTATAGCTTTTTTTTTTTTTTTTTTTTTAAGGCAAGCTGAATGGGTGGATAAAGACTAGGAGCCCTGTTTTGAGTTCTGTGACCTTGGGTCTGTCACTTGTGTTTCTGAGCATTCATTTGCTTGTATTTTTCAAGAGTTAAAACTCTAATAGCTGCTTATGAAGTTTTTAGGGAGAATAACAATGTAAATGATATATGGTGTTCAGTGCCTGGCATATAGTAGATAATCAATGCTGAGTTTAGTTTGTAAGGAGCCATGTTAGGTTTTTAAGGACAGAAGTTAAGGGAAAAGATCTGGGTTTTAGAAAGAAGGATCACAGGGGTGTACATGCTAGTCTCCAACTATTGCAGTGAGCAAGCTTGGCCTCCTCCCTCTCCGGGGGCAGCTAGGGGTACCTGGCCATTCCTTCTCCCCCTAATTTCCCTACCCCAGTCTAGTCTTCTCCACCTTTGCTGGGGAAAGCCAACCCCTTGCCTGGCAGGCCTCCCAGCAACCAAAGGACTTCTCTGAGGGAAGAAAAAATCAATAGAATCTTTTTCCAAGCAAATTTCAGAGACTTGTAAGAAGCAGCAGCAGCCTGGGAACTTGTCTCCCATTCAGCGTAGGAACCTCTTGCACAGCATTTGGCTATGAGTCCCTCAAAGTGGACACCTGTTCGTATCTCCTTTTTAGTAACTGCTCCTCTTTCTGGTAACAGCATGTCATTTTCCTTGAAAAGCCACCCTTGGCCATGCCAAGCGCAACAGCACGGGTAGAGCTGACTCCTTCTCTTCCATCACTGGAGGTAGGCGTGGCCAGTGAACCAGGTCTGAGCCAATCAGAGTACTGCTGCCCTCAGCCTACTGTGATTGGTTCAGAGCTAAGACTCAAGGCCCAATATAACCAAGGAGGGCCAGCTGCAGGATTTTGATTCAGTCTGATGATGTAACGGAGCGGACTGTGATATGCTGCAATGTAACTAATAGCTCCTAAATTCTCAGTTGCAGTGGCTCACGTTTTAAAAAATTTTTTTTATGAATTTATTAATTTTTATTTTTTATTTCAATTGGTTTTTGGGGAGCAGATGGTGTTTGGTTACATGAATAAGTTTTTCATGGTGATTTCTGAGATTTTGGTGGACCCATCACCCCAGCAGTGTACACGGTACCCAAAGTGTAGTCTTTTATCCCTCACCCCCTCCACCCTTTCCCGTGAGTCCCCAAAATTCAATCTATCATTTTTGTGCCTTTGTGTCCTCAAAGCCAGTCTATCACTTGTAAGTGAGAACCTGCGGTGTTTGGTTTCCCATTCCTGAGTTACTTCACTTAACATAATGGTCTCCACTTCCCTCCAGGTTGCTGCGAATACCTTGATTTCATTCCTTTTTATAGCCCAGTAGTATTCCATGGTGTATATATATATCTATATATCACCTTTTCTTTATCCACTCGATCAGTGGGCATTTGGGCTGGTTCCATATTTTTGCAATCGCGAATTGTGCTGCTATAAACATGCGTGTGCAAATATCTTTTTTGTATAATGACTTCTTTTCCTCTGGGTAGATACCAAGTAGTAGGATTGCTGGATCAAATAGTAGCTCTACTTTTAGTTCTTCAAGGAATCTAGTGGCTCGGGATTTTTTATTTTTTATTTTTTTTTAGATGGAGTCTCACTGTCACCCAGGCTGGAGTGCAGTGGCGCGATCTCAGCTCACTGCAACCTCTACTTCCTGGGTTCAAGCAATTCTCATGCCTCAGCCTCCCGAGCAGCTGGGACTACAGGCATGCACCACCATGCCTGGCTAATTTTTTTTTTTTCTTTTTTTTTGTATTTCTAGTACAGATGGGGTTTCACCATGTTGGCCAGGTTGGTCTCAAACTCCTGACCTCAGGTGATCCACCCACCTCAGCCTCCCAAAGTGCTGGGATTACAGGCGTGAACCACCATGCCCAGCCTGGCTCAGGTTTTAATGGCGCAGAGCAGCCAAGATTGATTAGCTGCTTGTGCTCTGTGTGCACAGTGTACGCCTCTGGGGAAAACCAAAGGGCAAAAACCAACTCTCCACCAACCAAGCTGGTGGAGACTTTGCTCCACATCCTCCCCATGCACGGACTCAGGCTGATGGAGACTCTACCACCCGGAACATCATCAGTTATCACGGCAGGGGGGAAGGGAACGTGGAATCAGATGAGTCTGATGCCAAATCCTGACTTTGCTGTTTAAAGCAAGGGACATGCCTGACCTGCTGGGTCCATAGTTACTGCTTAGCTCCGAGAGTATTGATTTTCCCCCTGTCCAATGTCTTCAACCCTACTCATTGTGTATTCAACCAGGATTTTCAAGGCTTGACTCAAACAACTGCCTCTCCGAGATTCCTTCTCAAATTCATCTCATGGCCAGCACCTCTCCATCATCTTAGCACAGAGGGAAGCACAAAGGAGGGGCTGTGCTCAGTGCCCTGTCAGTGTCTAGCAGAGGCCTAAGCACTCAGTAGGTGCTATGCTCAGGGTCACCCAAGGTGCTTTGCAGTGTCAGGCACAATAGTGGATGCTATTCTCTGTACCATCCGCAATGCCCATCCCAGTACCAAGCCCATAATGTGCTCTTTCTTTGCTGTTTCCTCTCCCTGAGTGTTTCTAGCCATGTATCTCCAGGAAGTTATTCCCCAAGACAGTTCCTCCAGGTCCTCAGTCTCTTGCACGTTGGGACCTAGAATGTGCCACCTGGAGCTACCAGGGTGCAGTTGGCTGAAATAGGTGGGGTGTGGCAAGCGGGCCTTGAAGAGATGGTCCAGGGCTGTCCTTCCCTGTGGGGGTCATCTGGGGTCAGTGAGCAGCGACTTGGCTTATGCATTTCCTCCCAGGGCCCGGCCCCAGACAAAGAGAGAGTCCTTGGCAATGCGGTTACCTTGACAACTCTGTGTGTTGGAGAGTGGGAGAGAGAGGGGGAGGGAGGCAGCTCAGGGAAGCAGGGTGGCTGCTAGGGGAGGGGGAAAGAGCAGGGAGGAGCTGGAGTAGAAATCCACCTTTAAAAGGGAAGGAAGAAATGACTCCATTTCTGGGCAGAGGGAAGGAAGTGTCTTCGTGGTACAGGGTGGAGGCTGCTCTAGGTGGGATATCCTGCCTCTCCTTCTCACCTTGTCTAGAAATTCTGCCAGCAGTCTTAACATCCAGAGAACTAGGTTTGAGTCCCAGCCCTTCTAACTTGCTGTGTGACCTTGTGCAAGTTACTTTCCCTCCCTGAATCTGAATTTCCTCTTGTATAAAATAGGGATAATAATCCACAAGGTGCCTGTGTGCATTAGCTGAGCATTTCAGGTAAATGAACAGTAGTGAGCCTCTACTGAGTGTTAACTCCCTGGGTGCCATTATTCATTTGGTCTTTTCTTACTGATAACCTGGGCTTAGGCAAGTGACTCCCTCACCTTGGTCAGTCTCTTTACCCAAAAAAGATTGTGGAATTTCTATGGAACTGGCCAGGAGCTAAGTGGGTGCTGCTGGTAGCTATGGTTACTGATGTTCCTGCCAGACTCTTGACATTGGTGGTGGGGGTGGGAGTGTCAATGTTACTGGAATTACTAATTCAGAATATTATGGGTCATCATTGTGCAGATGAGACCAATGCTCAGAGACGGGTGGGGAGTCAGAGGTGTGCTTGAGGAAGAGACCTGGGAAAGGTGACCAGCATGTGGGATATGATGCCCAGCCCTCTGCATTCTGTGTTCCAGGGTCCCCCTAGAGCCCCAGGACTTATCCTGCACCCCCCCAACCCTGTGTCATGTGAACCCAAAAGCCAGCCTCTCTTCTTGGCTGCCCAGGGCTGCTGAGATGCAGGAAGGTGGGCATCAGAGGTGGAGACTGTTGGGGATAGGGGTGGGAACCCTGGCTTCCTGAGAGCAGGAATGGTGGACATGTGGGACCCTTCTGCCAGGGTGGGACCAGGTGCAGTTCCTCTCCTGCCTGAGGCACCCCATTCCATCCACATGCTGAGGCCTGAGCCCTTCAGCCACCATCTGGGGGATGCAGTCACAGCAGGGGATCGTGCTCCCCATTGTAAGTTGGCAGCCTGTTTATCAGTCTGGCCTAAGCGGTGCAGCTTTCTGAGTGATTTCCCAGATCCTGATCCACCCTAGGAAATGAGCACATGGAGTCTCGACACTCACTGGGACCTCACTTAGCTCCCCAGAGCCCTTCTGTCTGTCTGTCCATCTCTCTCCTGCTTTAAGGAGCTGTCCTGTCCCTGGACAGACAGACTCGGAGGATCTGCTGGGAAAGACCCCTTGGGCTCTGACCCCAAATGGTTTCTGATTGCTGGGAGGGATGCACCTCTTAACACCTAACTATGTTCTACGCATGTTACCTGGGGGCAGGGGCAAACAGGAAGTACTTCTGGTGTTCAGAGGGCTGGAGGAGTGAGGGGTGGGGGGCTGCCCGGAGGAGGTGGCATACTTCTGGAATAGAGGAAAGAAAACAGTAAGTGTCAGAGCCAAGTCCTTTCAGGACACTGTTCATTTAATCTCTGGTAACTTGATGAGGTGGACAGTGATTATCTCCATTTTACAGATGAGCAAACGGGCTCAGAGAGGTCGGGGACCTGATCCAGGTGGTCCAGAGGCCAAAGAGGCCAGGTTTGAAGCTGAGTCTGTTTGATCCAAACCCGAGACTTGTTTCATTGTGCCCTGGTGCAGCCCAAGATGTGCATGTCCAGGCGGAAGATGTAGGCAGGTTAGAGGGCGTAACATTGGGGATTCAGGAGGAGCCTGGTTAAGGGGAGTAGAGGGCATGAGAGGAGCCGTCCTAGCTGGGAGGGGGCTGATGAGAGAAGAGTTTGTATTTAATGCTGCTGGAAATCTGATGATGCCACTCCACCTGCATAAAACCCTTGGTGGCTCCCCAGTACCCTTGCAAAAGCCATAAATCCTCACCAGGGCCTTCAAGACCCACCTTGGCCCTGCTTCCCTCAGCAGCCTCATCTCTCCCTGTGCTGGCACATGCTCACTTCATCCCCTGCAGGTCCTCAGTCTCGCTCTGGGACCTTTGCCTACCAATCCCTTCTCTCTGGAGTGTTCTGCCCCACTCCCCTGGATGACTCACCCCCCACTTATTCTCCTCATCTCCACCTAAATGTCACCTCCTCCAGGAAGACTTCCTTGATCTCCCGAGTGCTCGCAGCCCCCTCGGCTTTCCTGTCACACTGATCTAATCATTATACATTTAGTGTCTGTTCCATACCCCCTGGCTGCCCCCACCTTAGTCTGTGAGCCCCATGAAAGGCAAAAAACCAAGTCCGTTTATCACTGAATCCTTAGTGCTAAGAATGAATGGTGCCGGCACATAGCAGATACCCAACTGAAATTTATTTAATAAATGCGTGAATAAAGAATAAATGAGGTAAGAAACCAGTGAAATTTTAGGTAGGAAGAGTAAATTGACAGAAATTGGCTGGTGGTGGTGCAGGATTGGGGCAGAAGGAATCCTGATTCAGATGGGATGTCACCCCACTGTGCCTCAAGCCCCCAAAGCACCCCCACTTTCATCCCACTTCCTCCGTCCTTTGCTTGGAGGTGGGGAGGGGACTTGGCTGGGGCCCTGAAGACATCCCTGCCTTACTCCTACCTCCCTTTCCCCCAGCCTCCACCTGTGGACTGGAACTCCAGATACCTTAGAGGCACTCCCCAGCCCTGCAGCTTGCCAGGGCCATCGATTTCTGAAGCAAATCTTTTTTTTTTTTTTTTTTTTTTTGAGACGGAGTCTCGCTCTGTCGCCCGGGCTGGAGTGCAGTGGCCGGATCTCAGCTCACTGCAAGCTCCGCCTCCTGGGTTCACGCCATTCTCCTGCCTCAGCCTCCCGAGTAGCTGGGACTACAGGCGCCCGCCACCTCGCCCGGCTAAGTTTTTGTATTTTTAGTAGAGACGGGGTTTCACTGTGTTAGCCAGTATGGTCTCGATCTCCTGACCTCATGATCCGCCCGTCTCGGCCTCCCAAAGTGCTGGGATTACAGGCTTGAGCCACCGCGCCCGGCCTGCAAATCTTAATGGAAATCTCTCCAGCTATTTTTCTGTATCTATGAGGAATTAGCAACCACAAAGTGCTGTTTTGCAAATGGGTGGCCCTAAGAGACTGCTTTCCCAGGGCTTCGGTGACCACCAGGAAGACCATCAGTTATTGAGTACCTGCTGTGTGCAGTTTCCAGGAAGACCATCAGTTATTCAGCACCTGCTGTGTGCATTTTCCATAAACAGTTTCTGTTCTTTACCACCATCTCGTGTGGTTGGTAATTTCATTCTCTCCACTTAGGAATGGAGGGATTTGGAACTCAGAGAGAAGAGATTTGCTGAGGTCATTCACTGGAGAAGGTTGGAAACAGTGTTCATGTCAAGGTCTGTCCCTCTGAGGTCCCTGAGTAACTTCAGGGTGAGCACCGGATGCAGCTGCTGTGGTTCAGGTGCGACTCCTCCACACACATCTGCATCATCTTGGGCAAAGGCTCCAACTTGCTGTGCCTTAGCTTCCTCATCTGTGCAATGGGCACAATAATAGTAACCACTTCCCTGGGTCGTCATGAAAAGTTATCAGTTGAGAAAATATTTAAAGTGTTTGGCATGACATCGTATGTTCTTACTCATAAGTGGGAGTGAAGCTAAGAGGATGCAGAAGCATAAGGATGACACAGTGGAACTTCGGGGACTCAGTGGGAAAGGGTAGGAAGGGGGTGAGGGATAAAAGACTACAAATTGGGCTGGGCCCAGTGGCTCATGCCTGTAATCCTAGCACTTTGGGAGGCCAAGGTGGGCAGATCACGAGTTCAAGAGATAGAGACCAGCCTGGCCAACGTGGTGAAACCTCGTCTCTACTAAAAACACAAAAATTAGCTGGGTGTGGTGGTGCACGCCTGTAGTCCCAGCAACTTGGGAGGCTGAGGCAGGAGAACCACTTGAACCCAGGAGGCGGAGGTTGCAGTGAGCCGAGATGGTGCCACTGCACTCCAGCCTGCAACAGAGCAAGACTCTGCCTCAGGAAAAAAAAAGCAAATCTACAAATTGGGTGCAGTGTATACTGCTCAGGTGATGGGTGCAACAAAATCTCACAGATCACCACTAAAGAACTTACGTAACCAAACACCACCTGTTCCCCAATAACCTACGGAAATAAAAATTTTAAATAATTGAATGTTTGGCACAGTGCATTAGACACAGAGCTCAGGTTAGTAATTCGCATTAAATTAAACCAATCTTGTTAGGTGCCTACTAGATGCCGGGGCTATAGCAGGGAAACAGGGCACAGCCCACCCTCATGGCCTTACCTTCTGGTGTTGCCATGCCACATGATATAAGGCACTCATCTCTGAGCCTTGAGCCATGTCTACATTCACCCATTCCACAAATGTTAGTTGAATGTCTAATACGTGCCAGGCCAGGTAAGGAGGAGTAAGACGCTGCCTCTCCCTCCAGGTAGAAGACAGGTCGAAGCAGGGGTCTGACATGAAACAGATGAGAACTCCAAGGAAATGTGTGTTGGGATTATGATGTGGGAAGGAGAGCATCAGAGAGAACCTTCAGGAGTCATTAGAGAGGGGAGGGTCATCCGGGAGCAGGACATAGAACATACAAAGGCCCAGAGTCACATTAAACTTAGCGGCTGTTGGAATCTTTTTCTTTCCTAAACTCTGCAAATAGGGTGTGATCAGGGACATGACAACTTTAACTCTGACTGGCTGAGACCTTGATCCGCTTTATATTCATTACCTGTATCCTCTCATTTAATCTGCACAACAGGCCCAAAGTTATTGTTGTAAACGTGTAGGGATAGAGTCTTGCTTCTCTTATTTTACAGAAGCAGACAGGTGAACTGCTGTGTCCAAAGGCACCCAGTTATCGGGTTGCCAGGTTTGCAGACACAAACACAAAAACACAGCATTCCCAGTTAAAAGTGAATTTCAGATGAATAATGAGTGATTTTTTTTAAAGGATAAGTCTATTCCCTAGAGATCTTTGATATACTAAAAAATTATTTGCTACCCAGTTTTTGGCAACCCCACCCCATTTCTTTTATTATCTTTCTTTCTTTTTTATTTTTCTTTAAGACAAAGTCTAGCTCTGTTGCCTAGGCTAGAGGGCAGTGGCACCATCTCGGATCCCTGGAACCTCCACCTCCTGCGTTCAAGTGATTCTCCTGCCTCAGCCTCCCAAGTAGCTGGGATTACAGGCGCCCACCACCACGCCCGGCTAATCTTTGTATTTTAGTAGAGATGAGATTTCACCATCTTGGCCAGGCTGGTCTCGATCTCTTGACCTCAGGTGATCCACCCTCTTTGGCCTCCCAAATTGTTGGGATTACAGGTGCGAGCCACCTCGCCTGGTCCCCATCCCTTTTCTGAGCTTCATTTTGCCTGTTTTGTTTTTCCTTGAAAATAAAGGTGGCTGTAATTATGATCTGGATTTCTCGAGAGCCTAGGACGCACCAGGGTCCGTGCTAAGTAAGTGTTCTGCAGAGAGTATCTTGAGCTTTGCACTAAAGGCAGGTCGCCGGGGGCCCACCTGCCCCCTCTGCGTCCGCAGTTCTGTAAATAGCCACGAGGTGTCGCCCTCGGCCCGCGGTACCCTGGCGGCGGCGGGGGCGGCCGGGCGCGCGCGGCCCATTCATCACCGCGCGGCCGCGGCGCGCAGACAATGTGGGGAGCGGCCCTGGCCCGCGCCCGTGCGGCTGTCGGTACAAAGGATGCGCTGTTAACACGTGTACGGTAATGGGCTCCCTCACGGCTTCCTCCCCTGCCACCCGCTCCCAGCCTGACGGATGGCCCGAGCCATCCATCACGTCATGGGCGGTGAGCCTCCTCCTCCGTCCAGTCCACCCGGCCGTCCAGGGCCAGCCATGGCCTTGGCCGTGCGCCCTACTTGGGCAAACCCCATGCCCTTCCCCTCTGCGGAAGGAACCTCGTGCGGAGTGAGGCCTACTACGTGCTGGGCCCCAGCTGTGCTGTCTTCTTGATTTTCATGCAAGGTGATGTGGCTTATTAGCCCATCCTGCGGAGGAGGAAGCTGAGGCTTGGAACTGGGAAACCTTTATTCTAAGATCACACAACTGTGGGATTTGACAGAGTTGGATTTTTTTTTTCTTACAACTTTGTTGAGACTAGACTTCTCATACCACAGAATTCACACATGTGAAGTATACATTTCAATTTCTTTTGTATGTTCACATAGTTCTGCAACCATCACCACAATTCAGTTTTACAGCATTTTAGTAAATTCTTCCAAAGAAATCCTCTGTTAGCAATCCCTTCAGCCCTTGGCAATCATTAATCTACTCTCTATCTGTGTAGATTCTAGACATTTCATATAAATGGAATCATGTAACATGTGGTCTTCTGTGCCTGGCCTATTTCACTTAGCATAATTTCAAGGTTCACCCATGTTGCAATGTGCATTAGTACTTCATTCTTTTTTATTGCAGAATAATATTCCATTGTATGGATATACCACATTTTATTGATTCATTTGCTCATTGTTTCCACTTTTTGGCTACTATGAATAATGCTGTGAAAAGGCTTCATGTGGACAGATATTTTCAATTCCACTGCAGTGGAAATTGCTGGATCATATGGTAACATGATGTTTAACTGCTCAAGGATCTGTCAGACTGTTTTCAGAGTGGCTGTATCATTTTACATTCCCACCAGCAGTGTATGAGGATTTGGGTTTCTCTGCATCCTTGCCAACACTTGCTACTATCTGCCTTTTTGATTCTAGCCACCCTAGGGGTTAGGGAGTCTATCTCATCATGGTTTTGAATTGCACTTCCCTGACGACCAAGGATGTCAGACATTTTTTCATTTGCTTACTGGCCATTCGTATGTCTTCTTTGAAGAGAAATATCTATTCATATCCTTTGCTCATTTAAAAAAAAATGGTTGCTTGGCTGGGCACGGTGGCTCACGCCTGTAATCCCAGCACTTTGGGAGGCTGAGGTGGGTGGATCACCTGAGGTCAGGAGTTTTGCATCTCTGCTGAGATACAAAAATTAGCTGGGAACAGAGGGACGTGCCTGTAATCCTAGCTACTCAGGAGGCTGAGACAGGAGAATCGCTTGCGCCCTGGAGGTGGAGGTTGCAGTGAGCCAGGATTGTGCTATTGCACTCCAGCCTGGGCAACATAGTGAGACTCCATCTCAAGAAAAAAAAATTGGGTTGTTTGTCTTTTGATTGTTGAGTTGTAAGCATTCTTTATATATTCTGGATACAAATCCATTCTCCGATAAAGAATTGGGAATATTTTCTCCTGTTCTGTGGAGGGTCTTTTTACTGTATGATTTTGTTTGCAGCACAGAAGTTTTAAGTTTTGGTGGAAGTCCAATGCACCCATGTTTCTCTTTTGATGCTTATGTTTCTGGTGTTGTCTCTCAGAACCAAGTTCTGTGGGACTCTAAAATTGGTCCTCTTTTTGCTGCACTGAAGTGACAGGTATTTGCTCCCTCATAGGGATTGCGGAAGGAGCTGGTCAGGACTTGGTGGTTGTCTCAGGCTGGTCAGGGTGTGGAGCTGTAGAGAAGAACAATGACCCTGGAATCAACAAATTTGGGTTCCAATCCTGGCGTGGCTATTGTTTTCCTTGGTTCACTGCCACTGAGACTCAGTTTTTTCATCTGTACAACGGAGATAATCACACCTACCCTTGAGGTTGCTGTGAGATTAAACGAGGGGGTCCAAACACATGGAAGATGCTTGATAAACACAGCTGTGATGACAATGGCCTGTGAGGTCCCCGAGAACAGGCCTCAGCTCCCTGTCCTTCCCAGCATGGTGTGGGGCTCCGAACTCAGGACTTACAGCTCTGCTCCTGCCCTTGGGATGCAGGTATTGGGGTGCATGGCTAGGAGTCCCTGAGACTCCCTGTGCAAGTGAACTTTTTTTTCCAGTGTCTTAACTCAAAGTACAGTTTTTCTTTGTCCTGCTGAAAACTGCAAGGGGCTCAGAGTGAAGCAGAAGGGATCACTGAGCTGTCAGGCAGAGGGAGGCAGTGGCTCAGGTAGACCCATCGTCTCTGCTGGGTCTGTCCTGGTTTCCACAGCCACTCTATCTGACATGGATTCTGTGAGGGGGTTCAGAGATGAGTGACGATCCCAGCTAGGAAAACACACCTGGAAAGGAGGTGTTATCACCCTTCTTGGTACTGGTGACGGAACTGAGGCTCAGAAGGGTGAAGCCACTTGACCAAGATCATACACCTCCCTCTTGAAAAGCAATGGGAAAAGAGGTCCTGGCCTCTGGACCTGAGGATCTTCAGGCATCATTCTGGGACGTGCTGGGGAAAGTGGGCCTCCTCCCCATGCAATCAGGACCTCAGGAAAGCCCCTGTCCGCAGTGCACCTGCTCTGCCTCCCATTTGGGCAGGGAGTTTTGGAGCCATGCAGACCTGGGCTGAAATCTGGCTATCCACCACTTACTCTCTGAACTTCAGTCTCTTCATCTGTCCACTGCAGATACTTATTGTTCCTGCCTCCAAGGTGGCTGTGAGGATAAAATAATTGAGCCGGCTACCAGCTTAGTATGGACTTGACCCTTAGTGAGTGCTTTGAAATAAAGACCATTACTATGGTTATTAATAACCGAGACAAGAGCTCTGCAACATAGATTCACACTGGGATGGCGGGGGCAGTGGGTGGGGTGGTGGTCAGACCGTTCCCCCGCCAGGCATGGGCCTCAGATCTGGAACGTTCAGGGCATCAGGAAGCTGAGGGCGCTGTCCACTGGTGGATGGAGGTGGAGAAAATTTATTCCGACCCAGAAGGCAGCAGGTGGCAGGGCAGTTACCGAACGTGGAGCTGCTGGAGATGAGAAGACCTCGGGTCACGGCTCTGCTGAAGCCTGGCTGTGGAGGGATGGGTCTTGCCGGCTGGTGGGGCTTCCTGCCCCAGAATCTAGGTTGTGCTGGGTGGTGATGGGGCTGGGGAATAGCTTAGCCCCGCCTGCCCCTCCAGATGACAGATAGACAGACAGACAGACACTCCACTAGGGGAACATCACCCATTTCTCATGGGTGTTACTTCTCCAATGTCCTTCCAGAAATTTGTTTTCCTGGCTGTTGCTTCTCTCTGTGTACTGTGTTCCCTGGGGCCTGGCCCCTGGCAGGTGCTGGCTCCTAGCAGGCGCTCAGTTAATGCCTGCTGGGATCGCGGGGAGTGAATCGATGTTGTCTCTTTAGAGTTGAAGGTGGAAATTTGAAGTTCAGCCCGTGGTCACCTCCCCAGGTGCAGGCTGATGTTGTCATGCAGAGAACCCAAGCAACCAGGGCTGTGCACAGAATTCCAGATGGGGCTTACGTTGTCTGTGGCTCCATGCAGAGACCCTATGGACACAGCAAGGTGTTGGGGTCAATGGACAGGCTCTGGGGTCGAATCTGGCTCCGCACTTGCTGGGTGAGCTTAGAAAGGACTTGGTTTCTCTGAGCCTCAGTTTCCTCCTCTGTAAAACAGGGATAATAGTAGTGCTTGCTTTGGGGTGTTTTCCTGAGGATTCAGTCGGTGTCTAAGCAGTGTATTCAGTCGGTGTCTAAGCTATTGTAAGAGCTCAGTCATGGCCAGGCATGATTATCCCAGTGCAAAGGGTGTGGGTGAGTGTTGTGGTACGGGGGTTTCTAAAAGACTCAGCCTAGTTGGGAAGTCACTAGAAAGGGATCAAGGTCTGGCTTGAAGCCACTTGCCTTCACAGAGTCTCTGTTTCTTCATCTGTAAAATGGGCTTGTCCAAGTATCTACCTGATGGGATTTGGTGAGGTCAGAGTGTAAAGGCTGAGCACAGAGCCTGGTCTAGAAGGAGTGGTTAGTAAAGAGATGGTGTTGATGAAGGAGGAAGAGGAGGAAAGAGGGGAAGATGCACTCTGAGTAAAGATTTGTGGAATCCAGCTCCCATGATGCCCCATCTCACTGAATAACCTTGGGCAAGCTGTTCTGTCCTCTTGCCTCAGTTTCCATATCAGTCAATGAAAGAGATGAATAAAATCCCAGACCACTGGGTGTCTGTGGGAAGGGCCGGTTTCTACACACAGGTGCTGGATGGGGGATGTGGCAAGACCACAGAAGGCAGCTGAGTGGCTCAAGCTCACGGGCAAGGGCTGCCCAGTGACCTCACCCCTTGACCTCAAACTTCTCCCTTCCTTGGCAACAGGGATCAAGAAAGAGTGAGGATTATTTACTGACCACCTCCTGTGGGCCGGGTCCTGACCCAAGGACCGTGTGTGTGTCAATTCCTGTGCTGTGCTCACTGACCCCTCAAGGTAGGAACAGGAATGAACCCGTTTTCTAGCAGAGGAAAGTGAGCCCATGCAGTGGGAAGTATTGCGCTTTCTTGAAACTATTTTTTTTTTTTTTTGAGACAGAGTCTCACTCTATCACCCAGGCTGGAGTGCAGTGGTGGGATCTCCGCTCCCTGCAACCTCCACCTCCTGGGCTCAATCGATCCTCCCATCTCGGCCTCCTGAATAGCTGGGATGACAGGCTCATGCCATCACACCCTGCTAATTTTTTGTATTTTTTTTAGTAGAGAGGGGGTTTCACTATGTTTCCCAGGCTAGTCTCAAACTCCTTACCTCAAGCTATGCTCCTGCCTTGACTTCCCAAAGTACTGGGATTACAGATGTGAGCTGCTGTGCCCGGCCCCAGCATCGGAATTCTAAGTCCAGAATCTTCGCTATGAGCCTATGTGTCTCCCTTTAGATAGCCACGGCCCTGAGCAATGGCTCTGCCCTGAAAGGGAGGGCAGGAGTGGCTCACGGAGGGCTTGACGTCCGCTCATCCCTGCCTGCTCCTCTGACATTTGGTGAATCAACGATAGGGTGCATTTTGTGAAACCCTGGACTGTGTGTGCCACGAGGACTGGCTGCCTCTGTCTCTGTCTCCGTCACCATCCTCTCCTCCAGCCTAGCACGGCATCTCATGCAAAGCGGGCAGTTTAATTTTCCTTCCCCCTCTCTGCAGCATGTGTCTTGTACACAGTAAGCACTTACTATGCAATAGAACTGTCAATTGTTGTAGCAAGAAGGGCCTTTTGAAATTCTAAAGTAGGCCAGGTGTAGTGGCTCATGCCTGTAATCACAGCACTTTGGGAAGCTGAGGCGGGTAGATCACTTGTGGTCAGGAGTTCGAGACCTGGCCAACATAGTGAAACCCTAGCTCTATTAAAAACACAAAATTGCCGGGCGCGGTGGCTCAAGCCTGTAATCCCAGCACTTTGGGAGGCCGAGACGGGCGGATCACGAGGTCAGGAGATCGAGACCATCCTGGCTGACACGGTGAAACCCCATCTCTACTAAAAAAAAAATACAAAAAACTAGCCGGGTGAGGTGGCGGGCGCCTGTAGTCCCCGCTACTCGGGAGGCTGAGGCAGGAGAATGGCGTAAACCCGGGAGGCGGAGCTTGCAGTGAGCTGAGATCCGGCCACTGCACTCCAGCCTGGGCGGCAGAGCGAGACTCCGTCTAAAAAAAAAAAAAAAAAAAAAAAACACAAAATTAGCCGGGCATGGTGGCATGTGCCTGTAGTCCAGCTACTCTGGAGCCTGAGACAGGAGAATCTCTTGAACCTGGGAGGTGGAGGTTGCAGTGAGCCGAGATCATGCCACTGCACTCTAGCCTGGGACACAGAGCCAGACTCCATCTCAAAAAAAAAAAAAAGAAAGAAATTCTAAAGTACATCCCACCCCATTTTACAGATGGGAACACTGAGGCCCAGACAGGGCACTATCTTGTCCAAGGACACACAGTGAGTCCATGTAGATCCAGGCCCTCAACCCAGGTCCAATGTTCCTTCGTCCACTCCATGATGACTGAGTGGGTTGATGTCACCTGCACAGCAGAGCCTGGTCCAGCTCCTGCGTTTTACCCCACACCAGGGGGACTGCCGTGCAAAATGCTGCATGTTAGAGAGAGACCTCGGGTAAACAGAAATTCCCCTGACTTCAGAAAGAAACCGGCGCCAGTGACTAAGCCACAGTGAATAATGAGGCTTCTCCGTGTTAGCGGCTGTCTGCTCCCGGCGAACGCTGGTGACCGGTGTACGTGACACTGTGTGGGGGGTTGCAGCCTGGCTGGGCAGCTCCATTGATGCTGAGGCCTTAGCATCACCCTCATGCCATGTCGGTTGCTCTTACTCAGGGTGTCTGGGGGTTCAGTTGCAGGATGCCGGGGAACTTCATGCAGGCGGCCTTGAACCTCGAGAGTCCTCTGCATTGTTGAGTCTGGGCTGGAGGGACCCTGGGAGTCCAGGAAGAGTCTGTCCTCATTGAATGTGCACTTTGAAAGCTTGTGCTGATCAGAACTCAGATGGAGACAAACCTGGGTTTGTCTGTGTAAAATGAGACAAGACGGTCTCTCTCCCAGTGTTCTTAGGAGGGTAAGACGAATTTAAAAAGACTTGCTATTATTGAGCACCTGCTGTATGCCAGACCTGTGCTTAATAGTGACCATTCTGGAGGAAAAAATGTGGGTGAGGGACTCCATAATGGCATCTGCGATCCTCAGTGCAGCTCCTAGCATTATGTACCCGTCTTACAGGTGAAGAACCTGAGGCTCAGAGATGTTGGATATCTTGGCTCAGGACTCTCAGCAGCTGGCATTTGAATCAAAGCTGGGCCCCTCTGCATCCATGTGTCATTGCTTTAGAAAGTCAAGAGTGGGCTGCAGACAGCAGCTGGGTGTCTGCATCTGTGTGGCTTAGGTGGTGGCATTCCCTCACCCTGATTTCCCACTCCCTCTTTCCTGTGTCTCCCTTACCGTCTTCCAAGGGAATCCACCCTTTCAGAGCCTAACATCAGCGAAGAGCTTGTTATTAATATTTGTCAATTAAATAATTTAACAGACAAATTCTGCTGTGTGCCAGGCTCTGTACTGGGTGCTGGAGGGCACAGAAATGAATAAGAGATGGCCCTGAGGGGCTCATAGACCAGTATGGGAGATAGACAGACAGACACACACGCACACGCACACACATACACGTGCAGACAAGGCTTATCTTTGCGAGGCATTGGTTGCAGTCTGACATATTAGTGTTGCTTAAATGAATATTGGAGATTGGGCCATTGGAAGAGGGGATTCTGTCCCCTGGAGAGTCCACAGCTGGGGGTGGAGCTCTTGTTCTTATCACAGTGCTGGGCTGACACAGCCGGTAGTCAGACACAGTCCTGCCCTTGACTTACTCAGGGCAGAGAGGCCTTGTCTGCCGAAACAAAGACCCACGGACTGGGCGGCTTATACACGGAAATGTGTTCTCTCTCTGTTCTGGAGCTTGAAGTCTGAAGCCCAGGTGTTGGCACCTCGGGCAGCCTCAGGGATTCGTGGGTTTGTGGATGGCCTTATTCCCAGCTTTCTCCCCACGTTTTCACATTGTCTTCCCTCTGTGTTGATCTGTGTCCAAATCTCCTTTTGAATAAGGGCACAGTCATTTTGGACAAGGGCCTACCCTGACTAATGACCTCCTCTGAACTCCATCATCTGCAAAGACTATTTCCAAACAAGATCCCTGTTCACAGTTGCTGGGGATTAGGACTTTACCATCGTTTTGGGGGACACGACCTAACCCATGATAGGCCTATAATGAAATAAACATGATACAGTGGTTTTTGGGTGTCAGTTGTATGCCTGGCATTGTGCCAGGCCCTGGGCATTCCGGGATGCTGAGGTGACGTTCCTGCCCTCATGGTGCCCTGAGCGCATTGAAGGAGAGGAATCACTGCCAGGGGAGAGGACCACAGCGCAGGGTGTGGACTGAGGGTGGTGGCATGTGAGCTATGTCTCCGGCTTGCAGGAGGCGCACGGGATGCTCCTTTGTTATGTCTCTGGCTTGCAGGGGGCACCCTGGGATGTTCCTAGAAAGGAAGGTGGCATGATGGTGACAGCCTTGATGCCAGGAGAGGAGCTAGCAACTGAACCGCAGAGACATCCCCAGCAGTCAACAGGAGCCACAGATTGATGAGCTAAAGAGTTGTGCAAACAGTGTTTGTTTGTTTTGTTTGGAGAGGGAAGTCCGTGTGTTTAGAGCTCAGCTTGTCTCCCTCCCTCATGTTACAGGGGGAAGAATCAGGTTCCGAATGGGGAGTGACTCTTGCAGGACCACGTGGCCAGCCAGGGCCAAGAGCGACACCAGAAGGTGGTAGTTCTACTTGCTTCCGAGTCCTTAGAGCGGCATGGCCCAGTCTGCAGCTACAGACACGCTTGTTCAAAACACTACAGCCGTTGCCGATGACAATAGAAGCCGTTTGCCCGGTTTCATTCATCTGCATCTCTAGGGGTTAGTAAATTTGCAGCCAATTTTCAGGGGTTTCAAATTGAATTTCTAGGTAGGTTCTACTGAGACATGGAGAAGCGATTCCTAGTTCCCATGTTTATCCTGTGAAGGGCTGGGTGGAATAGTCATTCATCTGCTGAGTGTTTACTGACCACTGACTGACTGTCGGACCCCGAGATGAAACAGGGGAGTTGGGAACTTTAAAAAAGACAATCTCTCTTGGAATCCAAAAGTGCTCTTGCTGCCTCAGCCTCGTAAAGTTCAGTGTGCAGTGGGAAAGATGAGTTCACAAATGGATCATCAGAATCCAGGTAGCAGAGTGAAGAGGGCTTGGTTAATGAGTCCAAACATGCAGTTAAATAGAAAAAATAAGTTCTAGTGTTCGATAGCACAGTAGGGGGACTAGACCTAATAACTTATTGTATATTTCAAAATAGCTAGAAGAGAAGGTTTGAAATGCTCCCAGCACTAATGCTCCCAACAAGAAATGGTAAATGGTGGAGGCGATGGATATCCCGATATCCCCGTTACCCTGATTTGATCATTACACATTGTAGGTGTATATCAGACTATCACTTGTGCCCCAGAAATATGTACTATTATTATGTGTCAATAAAAAAGAATCTAAGTAGCATGTTTGGAGCAAGCCAGGAAGGCTGTGGGGGTCTCAGGGAAGTGTCTGACCTGCCTGGGGGTCGGGGATGGCTTCCTGAAAGAGACGATGCCTCAGCTGAGTCTTGAAAGACAAGATGGAATTCCCCACGCCAGAGAGAGGAGTGGATGGCTGGAAAAAGCTGTTAAATGGAAAGTCATTAAATGTCCCTGGTCATGAGGCTGGAAGTAGGGAGAGTAGACAGGGAGAGATTAGCAAAGCCTTAATGTCATGGGAAGAATCTTGGGCTTTATCTAGAAGGCAATAGGTAGCTATGGAAGAGTTTAGAGCAGAAGAATGACCTAGTAACATTTGCCTTTTTTGAGAGTCCCTCTGGCTACCATGAGGGGAAGAACTGGGAGCAGAGGCAGAAGCCAGTGAGGAGATGGCTGCAGTTGTGTACAAGTGGGATACCTTTAATATTAATCATTATTACAATATATCACGGTGTACCAGACACTGTTCTAAGAATCTCACATGTTCTAGTTCCTTCATCCCCATGTGTTAAAGTGCATATAAAACTCTTGGGGCCTGGCATAGGGTAAGTATCTAACAAATTATCCACACAGTATTAGCAATCTATATGAACTGTTGGTCCCATTTTGCAGATGAGGATTGGGGTTCTCAGTGTTTGAGTAACTCACTGTATTAAAGGCTGTGATGCACAGCCTAGATTCATCTAATGGAAGGAAGGATTTCTCTCTCTCTCTCTCTTTCTTTATAGAGACAGGGTCTTGTTCTGTCACCCAGACTGAAGGGCAGTGGTGCAATCATAGCTCATTGCAGCCTTGAACCCCTGGCTTCAAGTGGTCTTCCTGCTTCAGCCTCCCAAGTAGCTAGGGCTGCAGTGTGAGCCACTGTGCCTGACTGGAAGGATTTATTTATAACTGCTGAGAGAATTGCCCTCTTTGTGGCTGCCCCAGCTCAGGAAAACTGCATTACCCAAGCTCACTCCCTTCTGGGGTCAGCCCATATCCTGTGACTGATAGATGCAAGAGGATAAAGGCCTGACCCCCTTATCCCAACTTGAGACAGCTCCAAAGGGCCATCCAGTTCCAGAGCCCCCCATAGGATTGACTGAGACCTTTGTTGAACCTTCATCATGGCTCAACTTCTCCCTGTGCCCAACTCCACTTCTTTTTTCTCTTCTCCAAAGGTGTTGATCTAAGAACATTTCCTACTAAACATCCTGCCCGCTAGACTCTGCCCCAGCATCTGCTTCCCAGGAACCAGTCTGTGACACTTGCCCAAGGTAGTACAGCCAGTAATCTGCAGAGCCAGGAAACAAACCTTGACTTTTTTAAGAGATAGGGTCTCACTCTGTTGCCCAGTCTGGAATAATGTGGTGGTGTGATCAAAGCTCACTGCAATCTCAAACTCCTGGGCTCAAGTGATTCTCCCACCTCAACATCTCAAGTAACTGAGACTACAGGCATGCACCACCATGCCTGGCTAATTCTAAATTTTGTTTTTGTAGAGACAGGATCTCACTATGTTGCTCAGGCTGGTCTTGAACTCCAGGCTTTAAGTGCTCCTCCCTCTTTGACCTCCCCAAACCTCCACTCATTTGATTGCAAAATCTCCATTCTGCCTTCATGCCACTCTATGTTTACCAGGTCTGTTGACTCTCTGAACTTTGGTTCCCTTGTTTGTAAAGTGAGTGTGCGTCAGTCAGCTTAGTCCAGGTTATGCTGAGGTAACAAACATCTCCAAAATTGTCTGTGGTCTGTGGCTTCCAAAGATAGTGAGAGGTGAAGCTGGCTGGGCTTCTGGGTCAGGTGGGGACTTGGAGAACTTTTGCATCCAGCTAAAGGATTGTAAATGCACCAGTCAGCTCTCTGTGTCTAGCTAAGGATTTGTAAATGCACCAATCACCGCTTGGTGTCTAGCTAATCAGGTAGGGGACTTGGAGAACATTTCTGTCTAGCTAAAGGATTGTAAATGCACCAATCAGCACTCTGTGTCTAGCTAAAGGTTTGTAAACGCACCAATCAGCGCTCTGTCAAAACGGACCAATCAGCACTCTGTAAAATGGACCAATCAGCAGGATGTGGGTGGGGCCAAATAAAGAAATAAAAGCAGGTTGCCTGAGCCAGCAGCGGCAACCTGCTGGAGTCCCCTGCGACGCTGTGGAAGCTTTGTTCTTTCGCTCTTAGTAGTAAATCTTGGTGCTGCTCCCTCTTTGGGTTCTCTCTACCATTATGAGCTGTAACACCACCGGGAAGGTCTGCAGCTTCACTCCTGGCGCCAGCAAGCCCACGAGCCCACCGGGAGGAACGAACAACTCCGGACGCACCGCGTTTTTGAACTGTAACACTCACCGCCAGGGTCTGAGGCCTCATTCTTGGAAGTCAGCGAGACTGAGAACCCACTGGAAGGAACCACTTCCGGACACAATAGGGCGACCAAAACTTGTTTCGGTTTGCCCAGGACTTTCTTAGTTTTAGCACTAGAATCCTGCATTCCAGGAAATCTCTCAGTCTCAGGCACCCCAAAGCAATTTACTTGGGACTGTCATAGCTTGAGAACTGAAAGTCATGCATCTCAGGAACCCTCTCAGACTTTCAAAAACCAGGAAGGTTAGTCACCCTATGAAAAGCAAAGGTTTATTTTTCATTCAAGTTACATGTTTATCACTCACACTTTCATCATTACATGTTGGCTGATGCTTTGCTTAAAATACTTTTTACCCGTAACTCAGGTCAGTGGACGTTGCTAGTCTAGAACATTGCTAGTCCGAAGGCAGAGAAAAAATAGATAGATTCAGAGAAGCATACACTATTTCTTGCAGATTCTACCTAGAGGTGACACAAATCACCCCTGCTCTAATTTCACTGGCTGGAACGGGTCACATGACCAAGCTGCTAGGAATGGGGCAGGATGATATTTGCTGAGGGTGGGCGGGTGGAGGGGAACTTCAGGGAGGGAATCTGGGATATTTGGATACTGCTTGGAGGAGGCATTCTAAAACATCTTGGGTCGCAGTTAAATGCTTCTTTTCGGAGCTCCCTGCATTTTGCAATGCTCTGCCATGCTAATGGTTTGAAACGGTGGCTAATTTGACAAGCCAATTGGAGTCCCCGTGATTGCATTTGACTCTCTGACTAATGACAAGAGATGAACTCCCTTTTCTTAGTGCAACTTACAGTTGGATAGCCTTGGGCCATCGCCCGGTCCCAATGTTCAAAATGTTGCCTTGTAAATTGTCTAATAAAGTAATAAAGAAAGGGACTTGCTAAATGATTTGTCTTTTAACCATTGTAATGGGATTTTTGTTGGTAACATTGTTTTATGTTAGAATGCAAAAATTATCACACGTAATTAGAATCATTTCAATTCAAGTCTCTGCCAGCCCTCTGACATATCCTGCGACTTGTGCCACGTCGAGCAAGTCAGCTCGTAAAACCTAATCAAATACAATTTAAAAATGCAGTCAGATTTGGAGTGGTGCGGCAGAGACGAGTAGGGAAGGCTGCCCAAGCTGGCTTTGCCTTGGAGAGCAAAGAAAGAGGGAAGAAGGGGAAAGAGATGGAAAGAAGGCAAGAAGAGAAAAGCCACCAATGCATCTATTCAGCTTCATTAGAGGACTGATGGGAGGCAGGTGGTTACTTTCCGCCGGGGTGGCCTCGGACCCGACTGGCCTTGGGTCAACCTTGATGCTCTTAATTATCCCCCCTTCAGCACCTCTCAGATCTGACATTTGTGCTCCTGGGTTTCATTTCCTTCAGGCCGACCAAGTTCCCGCCTGTGTATCTTCTTAATATTTAATTGTAATCATGCAGACATATGTATGTATCATTTATCTCCAAAAGCTGTAGTATAAATGTTTAACCAGAAAAGCACACGGCAGCTCACGTCATCTCACAGACAAGCTTTCGCAGGGTGCAAGGACAGGCAGGCTGCCTCCCACTGGGATAAGGATATTTGTTGAGAAATATGTCCCTGATTCCCAAAATGTCCAGGTCAGGCCTTGGAGAGTGGGCAAGGGGGTTACCAAGCTATTGCTTTGTTCCATGGGCTTGAATGAGAAGCTGCTTTCTTAGACCAGAGCTCCAAGTTGGAGAACGAAGACGACCTCCTGGTCGGTGTTGGTGGGAGCTCAGGGCCTTTAATTGTCCCATGATGTTCCCATGCCCTGATGACAGCGCAGTTGTCCTCACTGTGGCCTGGAATTTAGTTCTCGGCAGGAGCGGGTGTCTGCCCAGGCTGGGATGTGTGGGCGGCATCGGAAGATCACGTTGGAACAAGTGACGTGTGGTGGAATGATGGCACCGTAAAGGGGAAGTGATGCCATCAGGGAATGGCAGTATGGCTCATGAATATTCTGGGCACTTGTACCCACAGCCAGAGCCAGGACCGGCTCCTGATTCATCAATATTACAAATCAGCACGGTGGTGAGCAGGCTGTCAGCAACTTTAATTTTTGCTTCAAGCCCAAGGAATTACAATGGAAGTATTTCCCAGGGACACCCAGCGAGAACGTGGGGGCCGTGCTTTCTGCAGTCAGAGAGGGTGGAACTGGGTCTTGGGAGATCTGAGTTCAAGACCCAGGTGCCCCATGCTCAAGTGCGGGGTATTCTCAGGCAAGGCCTGAGCCTCCCGGGGAGAGCAAGAGCATGTGAGCACCTAGGATGTGCCGGAAACCATGTTGCAACAATTCTGCAGAGGAGGGATGTTGGCCCCATTGCAGAGGTGAGGAAGACCGAGGCTCAGAGCGGGGTGGGTTGCCTAGCAGAAGGGTGATGGTGCTGAGGCTGGAGCCCCGTTTGAGTTGCAGGCATTGGTTTCCTTACTTGCCAAGTGCATGGGATGATGACTGCCTCAGGGGGTTGTTAGGAGGATAAAATGAGGGACTGAGCTTAGGGGTGCTTTGGAGGTTATCTTGAGTCCTCGGGGGAAGAGCATTCAGAATCTTGCTCTTAGCATTGTTCACATCAGCTCAGCCTGTTGAGGGCTGCAGAGACTTTTTCCCATTATGTGTCCTTTCATGTTCTTAATGGCAGGGAGGGGTAAGCATGAGCATGATCATGAGGTCCATGTTACAGGAGAGGAGAGTGAAGCTTGAGAAGCAGAATGCCTCGCCCTTCCAAGGTTCCACAGTGTGGAAGTGGCAAGATCACATTTGAAGGTCATGGTTGAATGTCTTTAGCAAAGTAAGGAGGGGAGGTGCTATGTACCCATTTTACAGATCAGAAATGGGAAGTCACAGGTGGAAAGTCGAAGGACTTGTCTCTGCAGAAATTAAGGTTTCTTTAAAAAGGGTGAGGGAAAGATGACCCCCTTATCTCAGTCTTTCCCTCTTTATCTCTATTATTTAAACTAAAAATAAAGTGGGGATTAATCCTCGCTTTTCCCCTCTTGTCCTTCCTCCCTGCCTTTGATGCTTTTAGGAGCCAAGTATAGAATTAGCAACAAAGGCAGACTCATGCCCACTGAGGGTAAGGGAGATAGTCTGGTCGTAAGTGAAACAGTCATAAGCTCCTACCATCTGCCAGGCTGTGCAGGGAGCAGACGGGGGTGTTGACATTCGTATCAAGGAATTCATTGTCTTGAGATTTCAGGGTGTTGTTAAACAGAGCAACCTTGAAAATGGCTCTCTTACTTGACAGAAAGGAAAATTTCAACCCACAAGGGTTACACAATTTCCTCATGGCCTCCAAACCACTATCTCTCATACAAAAAAAAAAAAAGGTTGTGCAGTAATGAAGTGAACAGACTCAGAAATGGGATTGGCAGGACTAAATCTGGGCTATTACCACTTATTAGCTGTGTGACACTAGGCTAGTTGCTTTACTTCTCTGGGCATCAGTGCTTTCCAGTAGCAACTGGGGCTAATTGTTGTCAGCAACGGGAATTTCCAGTAGCAACTGGGAGTAAGTTTTGTTAGCAGTGGGAAGGAGATTCTGGAATGCCTAATTCTGATCTGCCATTTATCTCCCCATCCCTGCAGGGTTTGGGGCTGACAAAGTTTCGATGCAAGACAAATAACAATCAAATGAGGAAGAAAGTGTTCTTTATTCTTCAGCTCCAGGTTCAAGACTTCTGATTTCCCAGTGTAAATATAAATCTTGGAACCTGTGTGCTCAGGATTGCCTGTCGGGAGAGAAAGATGGCCAGATCCTGTGAGGGGTCCTAAATGCATGTACCCTACCAGGTATATCAAGCAAATAAAGAGCACTGGGGATGGCCAGAGATTCCCCAGGGATAAAATTCTGCTTAGAGAGAATCAGGCAAGTGGGTGCCTATTTCGTGGCATAGTAACCCTGTGCATAACTGAAATGTGGCACAATATATATTTTACACTGACCAAATAAGGATCTCAGTTTATTTTTCTCTGGTTGAGAGCTGGAAAAAATGGTTACTAGAAAGGGCAGAAGAGTCGGGGAGCGGTGTGAAATTCCCTTCTAATGTCTTTCTTAAAGGGTTGTCTTGGCTGGGCGCAGTGGCTCACGCTTGTAATCCCAGCATTTTCGGAGGGCAAGGTGGATGGATCACCTGAGGTCAGGAGTTCATGACCAGTCAGGCCAACATGGTAAAACCCCATCTCTACTAAAAATACAATTAGCTGGGCATGGTGGCAGATGCCTATTATCCCAGCTACTCGGGAGGCTGAGGCAGGAGAATCACTTGAACCCAGGAGACGGAGGCTGCAGTGAGCTGAGATCACCCAACTGCACTCCAGTCTGGGCAACTCCGTCTCAAAAACAAACAAAAGAAGGGTCATCTCATAAATGAGACAGGTTGGGTAAATTGCCTCACATCATAGGGCCTTGCACATACAGAAAAAAAGTAAGAGTTGCTCTTATTGTTGCTTTTATCAGTGGGTACCCATTACTAGCCCAACCCACCCTTAACCTCTAGATGAAATTAGAAACCATGTGTTCTGACTGTCTGTATTCATCAGGATGCATAAGGAAAACAGAAACCCCTCTAGGTATTTCAATCAGGAAGATATTTAATACAGGGAATGCAATGCTGCAGCATTTAAGATAGCAGGGTGTGCAGGGATTCTTGCAGAGCACTACTACTGAGGTCCTCAGCTGCCTATAGTACCAATGTGGGTTACTTAAGATAAAATGTCCAGAAGATGCTGGAAGACACCATATGTCTGCTTTCTGCGAAAGTCCCACTGCTAGTAGAACAATAATGCTTTCTTCTTCTCTCCTGTCTTCCCTATCTCACATGAGTACTTCACACTGGGGGAAGCTGAACTGGAACTCTACTGACAAGGCAGTTGGATAAGTATAGTTTCCAGGCTTCTAGGCTCATGATACAGGGGAGTATGTGGCAGGAAGCAGCAATGGCACTGAGATGCCAACAGTCCAGCTCCCTGTGCACCCCACCTCCCTAGAGGTTTTCTAACTGTGCTTGGGGTCCCCAAGGAATGTAAGGAACTGCAAGGGATCAACAATGAGGTGCACAGAATTTCACCTTCACTTCCTACTTTCAACGTGATCAGCTCAACCTTTTTATTTGTTGGATTTTATTTGAAAAAAATTTCACACACACAAAGTTTGACTCTCATTGGACACAGCACACTGGCTGAAGAGTGTTAAAGAAAAAATTATTCTGACAAATGTGAAAACAGGAAGACTTTATTTAGGACTATCTTGTTGGGTATCATGATGATTGCAATAGGGGAGAGAGATCAAGTTCAACTTCAAATGCAACAACTGAAGATTTATGATAATAAAGGGTGGCAGGTTAGGGAATGGGTAAGTGGATGGAAAATTACTAAGAGGGGAGATCAAATGTAGGAGGAATTCTTGCTGAAGGCAGGCCAAGGTGAACAGATATCCCTTGGGGGACAGTGGAAAGATGAGGGATTTGACCAGATACGAAGGATGACCAGACATCGGGGTGGGGGATGGTTCTCCCTAAACCAACTTAGCAGGATTCTTACTACAACTGGGCCATGTAGGCTCAGCAAAGGCAGGTGCCAAGGTCAAGGCTTAGCCAAGAAGAGGGTTCAGAGGAGCCTGACTAAAGCTCGGTTAAGGAGAGAATCTTTGTCAAGGGACAAGTGTAGCTTCATAAAAGGATGACATGGATTCTCCAGTCGGTTTATATGAACCAAAGGGAGGCACAGACCATCTTGCCTTGTCTTCTCCATCGTTTAGGATCCCAAGCACAAATCTTGCTTCTCTTCCAGCCTGCAGCCCTCATGCAAATAGATGCCCAAGGGTAGAGCAGGCCCAACATGTCAAATTTCCACTCTTAGGCTCAGCTGGGATCTACAGTCCTGTGGGTTTTTTTTTTTTTTTTTAATGATTCTATGGTTTTTAGTATTCTTTGATTCTTTAGCACTATATCCTCAACTTCTATAGCTCTTTTATTTTGCATTTCTTTGATTCTGAGATATGATGATCCAGGGACATGGACTCTCTGGCTCAATTATTTCAAGAAATAATCTTTATTCTTTTTTTCAGATTAATGTTTGATTAATGTATCTAAGCTCCTCTTGTGAGACAATGGTTCATACCAGGGTGGGACATCAGGGGCAAGGGGGATGATGGGGGTGCTGCTGACTAAAAAAGTCTCATATATTGGCTGTGTCCACGGTCAAAACCAAAACCCGAGCAACCACACCTGGTATCAGGCATTAGGGGCCAGTATGTGACCAGGAGAGTGAGAGGGTGCCAGGTGATTAAAAATGGGTGCATGGAGGATGTAGTGGGAGATGAGGGGCAAGGAATGAAAATGAAGGAAACATCATATATTTGATACGGCAAAAAGGGATGCTGAAATTCCTCCCATTGGGTTTGGCAAATCCTATGGTTCTCCCTTTCTATCTCCTTTCCCTACCAAATCTTCCTGCTGTGTCACACTCTGCTCCCTACCAGGGATCTAAATAGCCACTTGGATATTTCATCTAGGTCAGTTACTTAGCAATCCTAAGGAACCTATTTGAATTTAAATGACTGCCTTCTAGACACAACACAACAATAACAACAACAATAATAATGACTTCTAAATTAGTCAGCATCAGCTGGGTCGCTGTAACAAACAACCCTAAATCTCATAAACAAAGTTTAGTTTTCACCCCTGTCAAGTCCACTGTGGGCCTAGGCAGCTATGATCCATGTGGTGACTCAGTGATCCAGGCTTTTTAAATTGTGTGCTTCTGCACTGCAATTTGAGGATGCCTCATTTGCTGTGTCAGGGGAAGACAGAGATTGGAAAATCTCATGGGGACTGTACACTTCCTTGGTCTGAAGTGATGCTCATCACTTCCATTCACAAAGCCAGTCATATGACCCCTTAGCTGGAAGAGGATAGGGAAAGGTAGTTTTCTGTGCATCCAGGAAGGATGAATATAAAACAGCATTTAGTGAACACATAATTTTCTCCCTGTTGCAATTACCACTTCTTTTGAAATAGGTACCACAAGACAATTATTCTGCAGCAATTTATTTAAATCATTTCAAAGATCCTTACAGATGAGGAAACTGAGGCCTGGATAAGTTGAATGACTTGCCTAAAGTCACACATATAATGGTAGATCTAGAATTAGAAGCCGTGGTTCTGTTTCTCCATAGCCTGTGCCCCTCACTGTTCAGATGATGGATCCTCAGACTCCGGGGGAGCTGTGGGGTAATTCCCTCCATCCTTCAGCTACAGCCTGGAAACCATTGCCTTTTCTGCTCATCGCAGCCAGGGCTGGATCCATGCGAGGAAACACACCTGCTGCCTCGGGAATCCCACACTGGGGATGTGACACTCAAAAAAGGCGATCAATGGTTCCTGATAATTTTTTCCTTTCATTTAGGCAAAAAATGTGGAAAGCATATTTGATCTTTGATTTTCTTCCATTTCCCATCTGTTCTTTATTAGGAATTCAAACTTAATAACCTTCCAGAGTTGGTATCAAATTCAGACGCTGACACTCCTTGGAGAGGTTCTTTGCTGCAAGAGGATGGAAAGGATCACTCTGATTTTGTTTTTCTCCTGCTGCTCTGTCTGTAAGTCCATCTGTTTCTCTTGCCCTCTGTCTCAAATCCTTCCCACTCAAAAGGTCAGCCTTACTTGTGGGTGAAGCAGGAGATAAGCTGGTGTATAATTTTGGGGTGTTGAATTGATCTGGTGTCCCTTCAGGTTCTCTCCCATGTGTGCCCTGCAGATAAAGCTGCACCATTCAAGAAACTTTTCTGTAGCTTGTAAATCCTCTTAAGTTACCCAAGAAGATGCCTTTTCAGTGGTTAGGAAAAAATCTTAAGCACATTTCAGAGGGGAAAATAAGGCAGAGAAGAAATAGCGCAGTTGGGGCAAGGGTGTTGACTTGGGTCAGAGAACCTGGAATTGAGTTACATGTAAACCACCCACCTAGAATATGGGTTTAGCAAGTCACCCAACCTCTCTAATGGTTTCCTCATCTATAAAATGGGGATGTTTTAGATACATCTTACAGGGTCACAGTGGAAATGAACAGAGATGATGAAGACAACTTATATTCACCAACTGTTTTTGCAGCATGGCAGAAAAATATTCTGGAATGTTAAATAAGGTCTTGTTGTATGTGTGTGTTTTTTTAATTCCATGCATTAATTTATGTCCTGTGACCAGTGTCCTCCTTCGGGCAGCAGCCACCAGACCATGCGGCATTTATTGCCTCAGGGAAAGAGTGACACAGCACAAAGCAGATAGGGACCAAGCCAGATTCCTGGCTTTCGAATTTGAAAAGCCAGCCAAGGTCTGGGCAGATAACAAAAGATATGGAAGGATGCAAAAGTGAAGCCTCCCTGTTTCCAAGAACAGAAAAGACTGAGTTGCAGAACAGACACCGATGCATCCTTTGAGAGAGCATAAAGGGCTTAAAGTGATGAGTGAAGGAGGGTGTTTGCAATGTACCCAAGGTCAGACATGAGCAAGAACATCTCAGCAGAAGCCAGTGGGTTAAATACACCATCAAGAACCAGATGAACCCCATTCCTGACACCCTATGGGAGGCCAGCCTCCCAGGTAAGCTGCAATGAGTCCCACCTTCCTGGGATTCATACCCTCATTCAATCTCCTTTATTATTTTATTTATTTATTTTCCAAAGATAGGATCTTGCTCTGCTGCCCAGGCTGGAGTGCAGTAGCATGATCACGGCTCACTGCAGCCTTGAACTCCTGTGCTCAAGTGATCTTCCTGCTTCAGCCTCCCCAGTAGCTGGGACTACAGGCGTGTGCCACCACATCTGGCTAATTTTTAATTTTTTTGTAGAGACAGAGTTCTTGTTATGTTGACCAGGCTGGTCTAGAACTCCTGGACTCAAGTAATTCTCCTGTGTTAGCTCCCCAAAGCAGTGGGATTATAAGTGCAAGCTATCATGTCTAGCCTCCTTCTTCATTATATCAGTACCGCCTGTGTGATCAGTGTTGTACAGAGGAGGTGATGTATGACTTCTAAGGTTATGTCATGAAGGACTTGCAGCTTTTATCTCATCCTCTTGGATCCCTTGTCCTCAGGGAAGCCATGTGAGGGGGACATCTGAGCAGCCCTGTGGAGAGGCCCCCAGCCAACAGCCAGCATGAACTTGCTGGGCATGTGAGTGCACCACCTTGGAAGTGGAGCCTCCACCCCCGGTCAAGCCATCAGGTGAGATTGCAGCCCTGGCTTATATCTGACCACAACCTCATGAGCAACCCAGAACCAGGCCACCCAGGTAAGCTGCTTGTGAATTTCCCACCCACAAAAATCATGTGACATAATAAATGTTCATTGTCACTTTAAGATGCTAAAGTTTGGGGTAATTTGTTATGTAGCAACTGATAACAATGCAACTGATAAACATTCAAGTCAGCATACTGCAATCCCCCCAGCATTTGGACACAGCCCTGGAGAAAGTGGGTATGCGTCCCTAAATGAACTATGATAATATTTTTGCCACCTGGAAGAACACAGGCTGTAATAGAAATTATACTCAATTACAGAAGAGTAAAGTTATATTTCTAGATTGCCTGAGTTTCTAGACTACCTGAAATATTACGACTCATTTCAAGGAGCTTCCAAATATATTTGCAGAACTCTGGAAGTCTGGGGAATGCAGGACAAGAGCTACTAGATTTTGGGAACAAGAGTGTTCTTTTCCCCAAGTGGGCAAAAAGGGAGCCTGAAGATACATGCTTCTCCAGTTTCAGAATTTGGGGGACCACTCAACTTGTGCCCATCTCTTCTCCAGGTTCCCTTTTGCTCCTCCTTGCACCCCTTTCTGTGAGCATGCACAAACTCAGCTTGATGCCCAAGCCCTTCAATTTGTCTTGTTAGAAAACCCTTGTGTTAAAGAGACCATTAAAAAAAGAGGGAAAGATAAATTGCCTGAAGCTGTAAGACTCAGGAGGCAAGGGAGAGCAGGTGATGGAAAACAGGTCTGTGATTAGAGGGCAGGGGGTGGCACAGGAGCCAGAGCAGGCAAAAACATCCACTGGAGATGTCAAAATATTTGAAAATCCTCTTTCTTTGGTGAATTGAGTTACCAAAAGGTTTTTTTTTTTTTTTTTTTTTTTTTTTTTTGCATGCAGAGAAGAGTCTGAGATAGAGGTTAAGAATATAGTTTCCAGAGTCGGGCAGAGCTGGGCTTTGTCCCCTCCCAGCTGCTGTCAGACCTCAGGCAAATCTCTGAACCTGTCTGACACTTGGTTTCCTCATCTAGCAAGAGGAGACAATGATAAGCCTGTAAAAAAATAGCCCTTAGTCTTCACCTTTCTTTGTGTATGTGTCTTTTGCGATGTGACTTTATAGCTCTTCCTGTGATGAGACGGAGTCCATTTCCCCACCCCTTGATGCTGGGATGGTCACGTGACTTATTTTGGCCATAAAATGGGGCAGAAGTGATAATACGTCAGTCTTGAGCCTAGGTCTCAGGAGGTCTTGTGCACTCTGTTCTCTCTGACCCTGTGATCCCCCACAGGGAGAGCTCAGGCTGGCCTGTTGGAGGATGACAGGCCACATGCAACAGATGTGAAGTGTCCCAGCTGACCCCATTCCAGAAACACACTCCCCTTCCAGATGACCACAGATGTATGAGAGAGCCAGCCAATATCTGCTGAGACATCCCCAGAAAGACAGAACATCCAGCCGACCCATGGACTCATGGGCAATCATGGATAAATGGATATTGTTTCAAGCTGCTAGGTTTGGGGTTGGTTTGTTACACAGCAATAGCTAACAGCTACACCTCTATTTTAAGGAGTTGTGAAGATAAATTGTAAAGGTACAGAAAAATGAATAGCTATAACAGCACTAGTGATTGAGTGCTGGCTCTGCCTGGTACTGTGCTTAGGATTGGCATGCATTATCTCAGAGACTCGCAGAGGCTAGAAGGGCTGCAGCTGAAGATTCTAGAAGAGTTCAGGTATAATGCCTGGCACATGGTACCTGTTTCCTGTATGCTAGTTGTTGGATGCTGCTGATGCTAGCAGCACGTGGAACTCCTGACACATGCCTCTGATTTGGTAGTGGGGTCGGAACTTTGTAATCTATGTGTCCTAGAGACCTTGGGAAGTCTTTAGCTAAGGGCAGACCAGGAGGTAGCTTTTGTGATCTGAGAGCAGAGAGGTTTCTTAGCGTGAATGGCATCCAGGTAGCGTGGGGAAAAGGCATTAGCCAGGGTGCTCCACACACTCCCGTTACTAGTGTGGTCCCTGGACCAGCAGCCTCAGCCTCCCCTGGGCCCTTATTAGAAATGCAGAATCTCAGGTCCTCCCCCCGCCCCCGCTTACTGAATCGGTAAGCGCGTTTTAACAAGATCCCCGGGGGATTTGTGTGCACGTTAGAGTTTGTCCAGAGCACTCTGCTCAAGCGATCTGTGCTGAGGCACCGGTATTTTTTTTCAAATTCCAATTTATTGCAGAATGACCGTTTAAAAAAATACAGTAAAAAAGCAAATTCCTAGAAAAATTAAATGAAAAATAAAACATACGAAATCTAAGCCCTTGTTTTTTTTTAGTATTAGGTTCAATAATACAAAATTGCTGTCTGCCAAATTGCTGCAAAACTTTCTAAATACTTTTCTTTCTCTGTACGTATTCTTTGTGCATACCTCACTGTGGACAGGTAACAAACGACTTGCCACCCAGCACGGGCTGTGGACTGCCCAACGAGTAGCACCGTCTTAGAGTTGGCAATGACAATGATACTAATACAATATGACCACACATGATTGTGTGCTTGATATCAGCTCATAATAAGGGCTTACAAGCTTAAATACCTGGAAATCCTCTCAGCAAACTGTGGAGCAACAACTAGTGTATTTATCTTCATTTTGTAGATTAGGTCATTGAGGCCCAGAGAGGTTAAGCGACTTGCCCATGGTCACACAGCATACAAGTGGAGTACCCTGAGCCCACCTGTTTGACTACTACAAGGCAGAGGGAGGGAGAGGAAGGCACCATCAGTGAGAGGCACAAGGACAATGTCTCTTGTACCCTATGTGAGTGACAGCTGTCAAAACACCAGGCATGGGGCCCTGGCTGTCTCTGTAACTGCCTTGCAGTGGAGGCTGGAGCCTAGCAAACTCTCTACCAGCCCCAGGCTAGGGCTAGGAGGATCACCCTTGCACCTCACTCTTTGGTGCAGCCTGCAGGACAGGAAGCCCTCTGTGAAGTGTACCACCCCAGCCTGCTGCGTTGCCGGAGGTGAGGGGCAAAGGCCGCATGCCCACCGCCTTCTCCCTCTTGCTATTTCTTTTTCCTGAAGTCACAGGAGCCGGGTAGGAGGCCGGGGGTCTGGCAGGCTGGGTGATAGCTAGTTATCGACATGTTGATGGCTGCCCCAGAAGACTGCCCGAGGACATCAAGGCGGAAGCCACTTCTGAGGCCCGCTGCTCCCGGAGAGTCGGCTGCCGGCATCTCTGCCCAGGGCTCGGCGCTTCCCCTCACCATCTCATTAATCCTGATTCACAGAAAAAGGCAGCAGGCAGGGGCCCTCTTAACAGGCCGAGCGGGCGACTGATTTGCCTTCACTGAAGACAATAGTGCCCAGGAGACCCGGCATTGCTGAATTATTCAAATCAGCCGTGGCAGGGAAATCTGAGGACACAGAGTGGCTGACATCCCCCGGCCCTTGTAAGCTGCCCTCCTTCCCTGCCCTGGGGTGGTGGTACCCGGCAGCTTGGGGTGGCTGGCACAGATCCCCTTGCCCGAGATGAGGGCTGCTCCCGACCTTCCCTCCTCCCTGGATGGAAGTTGAAATTGGTGTTGATCATCTGTAAGCACCTTGGAGCTCTGGTAATGGATCCAAAATGACATTTCCCACCTGCTGATCCCTGGGGGGACATTCTGACAAGGACTTCTGGATGAACAAGTGATGGGGCCCGGGAAGATGAAGGCAGCAGGAGATGGCTGTTCTGCCAAGGGTGTGTGTGTGTGTGTGTGTGTCTGTGTGTGTGTATGTGCATGATTCAAAAAAAGCAGAGGATATGGGTTGAACCCTGGCTTGGCAAACCTTGGTTTTCTGCTCCTGGAAAAGAAACACAATGAATAGGCAGGTCTCCCTCGCAAATGTGGAGATTCAGGAGCAAAACTACCCCGACTCGGTGCTGATGCTGCGTGAAGACAGAGCAAACGGGTTGGAGAGATTGAGTGTAACAGACATGAGCTGAGCATGGCGGGCTCCTGGTGGGAGGGAAACTTGGAGAGTATGAGGGGTAAACTGAGGCCCAGAGAGGGGCAGGGACTTGCCCAAAGTTGTTAATCAGTTTGTGGCCAAAATGGAATGAAAAGCCACGGTGTTTAGCTTGCAGTTGGAGGCTCTCTTTGTTAATAATACCTATCCCTGCCGGAGCACAGACAGCTAAGGGCTTTTTAATATGTTTCATTGTTAACTGTATGATAATCTCATGAGGCTGATACAATTATTATTCCCATTCTACTGATGATGAAATTGAGGCTTGCAGAGATTCAGCCACTGGACAGGGCAGAAAGTGGCAATCTGGGATTGGAAAGGTGGTCTGTCTTATGCTGGACCCTTTATTGCTGTGCCTCAGTGGGAGGTCAGAGGCACTGGGACTCCAGATTGCTCCAAAACATCCCTCCTGGCCAAGGCTGTAGTGTCAGTTTGACCTCAGTTTGTGATGGCTTCCTGGGGGTAAGCATTGCCACTTACTTGTTGTCCTCCATGGGAAAGAGTACATAGAGTTTAACCCTTCTCAGAAAGACTGACTTTAAAGCACCCTCAGCCATCCCAGGCATCTGAAAGGAGACACCTGAGGAGGGGACCTTGAATGTTGGAAGGAAATTTATGAATGAAGAGGTTCGGAACCTCTGGGCACAAGATCCACCTCTTCAGGGGAAGCTGGTGGTGTCTTCTGTGTAAAGCTGCCATTGGCAGGACAACTTTTTCTAGGAGATGCAGAAGCTAGGGGTGGTGGTGGGGTTAAACCAACCTTGCACATTGGTGGGAGGGCGTATGGGGTCAGTGTGTGAATAACAGCCTCTGCTTTTCTGCACCAGCCAAACAACAATAGAGTGGGAGTGGCAACCTGTATTGAAGGTTCACCATGTGCTATGCCCTTTCTTTAAGTGTAGAAGCTCATTTAACCCTCAAGACAATTTTATGGGGTCAGTATCTATGAGGTCAGTATTGTTATGTCCTTTTTGCAAAGGAAGAAAATGAGACGCAGAAAAGAAGACATTTAATCCATTTACCCAGGATGCTGCTGCTGGGCTGAGTGTAAAGGAGCTGGGCTTTGAAACCGGGGCTTCATAAACCACGTGGCCTCTAGGATATTGTGCCTAGGATTCCCTTCTCTGTTCAACTTGAAGTTCCTCTCAGCAGAGTGGTGTCCTTTTTCTCTGCCCGTAGTGGCCCATTCCCCGGGTTGTGATCCACGCACGGGCGTCCCCAGAAGGAGGCTTAGAAGCTCCGAAGCAGCTCAAATGAACCTTTGCCATTGTGCCTCTACGTGCCCTGTTCCTTTTCTGAGAACAACCAACTTCCTCAGGCCTTCGAATCATCTCTCATTTGGAATAATCAGTGTCTGAATGAAGGAGGTCTCCAGCATTTGTGTGGTGCGGGGCGGGCCTCCCAGGATCCTCCCTGCAGAAAAACGAAACTAAGAGAGATTTATCTCCTGGGTCAGATAAAGGTGACTAAATGCAAACTGGCCGATTCCTTTCGGCAAACAGTTCCCTGGGGAGGGCTCCTACAAGGAGGAGGAGAGCCAATCGATCCCGGAAATGCTTCGAGGTGACTTACAGGAGAGACTTAAAGGAAAAAGCCCTCGTGTCTTTACAGCCTCCGGCGACTCGTTCAGCCTTGTAAAACTCCCTGTACCAGCCCACAGAGCGAGGAAGGAGGGGGTTGGGGGCGCTTCTTCCTTACCATTGCTGCAAAGGAGGAACTCTGTAAAATTTGACCTCGGAGATCTCTAGCTGAGTCCTTCATTCACCTGTCAAGCACCTATTGAGTGCCTACTGTGTGCCTGCTGTGCACTTTTTATGCTCTATCCTGCTGAATCCTCCAGATGGCACCATTCTTACCCCCATTTTCTAGCAGAGAAACCGAGGGTATCTGAAGGGAGGCAAATATTTCTAGAGTCCTAAGCCAAGCAAGAAGGTAGGTCTTGAGATACGGATTTGCCTCCACCAGCCTCCCTGGTCTGGTTTCCTTCCTGCCTCACTCCCTGTCTCATCAGATCTGGTTCTCACCCAGCTTCATCTCCAAGTCTGGCTCAGGCTTGTTCTTCTCTATTTCTCTTCCTTTCTCCTTTGCGTTCTCAGACTTGTAAGAAACCTTCCTTATAATCTGGGGAAACAGCCGGTGCATCTTGGAGACTGAGTTTCCTGTGGGATCTCCAGGTTCACACCAGCCTTTTCTCCCGTAGTCATCCCGCCCTCATTCATTAAGGTACCAGTAGCACCAGCTGGGAAGGGTAACTTGACTTGCAGTCTGCAAACTTACTCTGGCCCTGCAAAAGGCCAAATAGTAAATACTTTAAGTTTTGTGGTGCATTGTGCTATGGGGGTGCCAAGGCAATATGTAAATGAATGGGCATAGCTGTGTTCCAATAAAACTTTATTTACAAACGCAGGTGGTTGGTGAGATTTGGCCCATAGGCTGTCATTTGTTGATCCCTGGGATAGAGGATAAAAGATCTGGTTTTGGGGTTTGCAGACCTGAGGCTTCCCCGCAGGCCACTTTTTTTGTTTGTTTGTTTTTACTTCCCTGCTGTGTTACCTTGGGCAAGTTGGTGCATCTTTCTGAGCCCCGTTTCTTTTCTGTGAAATGAGATAATTCTAGCACCTGCCGCCTGGGCTATTGCTAAGTTGAAATGAAACCATGCAGTAGATTGCACATAGTCAGTGAGCAAACTGGTAGCTGTTATTTTATGACGAATGACTTTAAACCGTCTGAGGAAAGCACCTCTTCCTCCCTCATTTGGGGGTAAGGGAAGCTGGTGTGCTGGTGTTCTGATGTTTTGTGGTTCATTATGCTGATAAGATTTCCATTCTTTTCAAGTTAATGCACTTGCATTTTAATGACTTAGAAAGGTTGCCGAATCTGCCTCCTTTGGGATGGAACCGGCTGGCTGGCCTTTTGTGAGGGTGATAGTTGGTAAAACTCTGGACACCCCCATGCTCCCTTTGAGTCTAGCCTCTGGTTCCCTTTCCTGGCTCCAGAAGGACTGACTCAGTGGGTCTAGCATGCCCACCAGGGATCCTCTGGTTGAGAGCTGATCACAAGTGGCCAATTAATCTATTACTTGCAGATACATTTTCCATTAGCAGTGGTGGAATCAATTAGTCAGCGTAATGAACTCGAGTCTGGGCAAACAGGAAGGAGAGGTTAACTCCTTGGTTTCCAAAGGAGGCTGGGATGGCGGGGGAGCGTGGAGAAGATCTGGGGAGAAATCGAGGGGCTGGGTAGGGACAGAGGTTTGGGAACCACAGTCAAGCTTCCAGGTAGTAAGATGAGGTGGGTTGGACCCAAAGAGCTGTAGCTTAGAGACAAGTAAAAATGGCTTTTCTAGTCATGTGGACATGACAGAGTCATTTTGATCTCAGTTTCCTCCTCTGCAAATGGGGATCATAATTGTACACACCTCTTGGGATTGTTGTGAGGAACAAATAAGTTGTATGAAATACAGAGCCCCATGTCGGGAGTGGCAGATTCTCAGTGAATGCTAATCTTTCTGATACCCCTTTTTCCTGCCTCACCACAAACCACGAAGAGGTAAAAAAGAGACTTCTTGACTTAGAGCTAGAAATAACAGAAACTTCTTCTGAAATTCCTCTAGCTCAGATTCACATTCAAATACGTTTCAGAAGCTAGGACTCCAACAGATGCCTTTACTGCAGGCCTTGTCAGGGACTTAAACTTCTGACATGTATCATGATGCTCCACAAGGGATTGGAGCAAATTTCCCAGACATGTTAGAATGAAACAACATCCTTTTCCCATCTCAGAGCATGGCACAGGACTGTGAGTTTTATTGGTAAAATGGTAGGAAACGGTGCATTCCCCAAATTCTACCTAGATAGAGTCCGCCTTCTCCCAAAGCCCTCCCTGTCTACACAAGCAACTTCCTCCCTCTGATCATTGTCGTTATATTATGTCGGTGCAAAAGAAATTGCAGTTCTTGCCATTACTTTCCATGGCAAAAACCGCAATTACTTTTGCACCAACTTAATAGACTTGAACCAGGGTCTGCTCGCCTGGTGCAATAAAACCAGATATCCACACTGAGGTCTTGCAGTGGCAGAAAGTTTATTTACCAGGTGCCAAACAAGGAGGACCAGACAGCTAACGCTTACATCCTGACCTCCTGATGCCTTGCACGTAAGTGTTTTTAAAGGCAGGGGTAAATTTTGGGAGAAGCTGCTGGCAAGATTGTAAATCCATACATGGAGATCACACATTGGTCTTGGCCTAAAAGAGCAGGATACCTTGAAGCAGAGGCTTACAGGCCATAGGTAGATTCAAAGACTATCCGATTTGCAATTGGTTAAGGAAGGGAAGCTTTGTTTAAAAATTTGGGGTCAGCAGAGAAAAACGTTAGCTGGCTCTGGGGTGCGACTCCCTCCCGACTCCTTAGGGAGAAATTTAGAAGAAAAAAATAGGGGTCAGAGTTCAGCCTTCAGTTCCCCCTTATCTGAGGTCTGTGTGACAGCAGAGCTGCTCAGTGGGGGTCATTGGTGGGTGTTCAGGGTTCTGGAAAACAACTCAGGGACGCATGTTAAGATGTTATCTTTAGTTTCTATAGGGGAATCAAACATCTGACTAACTTCCTTGGTTCCTGTTTTAGCCTTCTTACTATTACCCTCTTGCTTATCAAATTGCTTTTTTTTTTTTTTTTTTTTAAGGACAGGGTCTCACTCTGTCATCCAGGCTGGAGTGCAGTGGTACTATCTCAGCTTGCTGCAACTTCCGCTTCCCGGGTTCAAGCAATTCTCCCACCTCAGCCTCCCGAGTAGCTGCGATTACAGGTATTCACCACCACACCTGGCTATTTTTGTACTTTTAGTAGAGTTGGGGTTTCGCTGTGTTGGTCAGGCTGGTCTTGAACTCTTGACCTCAGGTGATCCACCCGCCTCAGCCTCCCAAAGTCCTGAGATTACAGGCATGAGCCACCGCGCCTGATCTTTAATTTTTTTTTTTTTTAAAGTTCTGGTGTACATGTGCAGGATGTGCAGACTCGTTACATAGGTAAACATGTGCCGTGGTGGTTTGCTGCACCTATCAACTCACCACCTCGGTATTAAGCCCAGCATGCGTTAGTGCATTTGTTCTTTTCCCTAATGCTCTCCTCCACCCCGCCCTTCCCCAACAGGCCCCAGGAAATGTTGTTCTCCTCCCCATGCCCATGTGTTCTCATTGTTCAGCTCCCACTTGTAAGTGAGAACATGCGGTATTTGGTTTTCTGTTCCTGCGTTAGTTTGCTGAGGATAATGGCTTCCTCTTTATCTAGTCTGTCATCGATGGGCGTTTGGATTGATTCCACATCTTTGCTGTGTGAGTAGTGCTGCAATGAACATACGCATACATGTATCTTTATAATAGAATGATTGATGTTCCTTTTTGTATATACCCAGTAATGGGATTGCTGATCAAATGGTATTTCCGATTCCAAATCTTTGAGGAATTGGCACACTGTCTTCCACCATGGTTGAACTAATTTACCTTCCCACCAACAGTGTAAAAGCATTCCTATTTCTCCACAATCTCACCAGCATCTGGTGTTTCTTGACTTTTGAATACATGAGGCCAATAAACGTGAAAAATAGCTCAACATCACTGATCATTAGAGAAATGCAAATCGAAACCACAATGAGATACCACCTCACGCCAGTCAGAATGGTGAGAACTCCTCTCCTTTTGAAGGTTGAGTCATGTCCCGTTGCGTAGGTATACCACAGTCCGTTCATCCTTTCACTCACTGATGGACATATGGCTTGTTTCTGGCTTTCAGCTGTTGTGAGTAGCGCTGCTGTGAACGTGGGTGTACACGTGTTTCTGTGAGTCCCTGTTTTCAATTCTTCGGGGTATATACCTAGAAGTGGGATTGCTGGGTCATGTGAATTTCACTTCCGTTAATAATAATAATAAAAGCTTCCTCTGGCTATAGGGGGCAAGAGTAGAAGGTAGAAGCCCAGAGACAAGGCCCAACCAGCACACCCCTGAGCAAGCTGGCATTAAAATCCCATCTCCCAGTTGCCTAACTGGAAGTCGCCTGAAAGGAGCCAACACACTCCCTGGGGCAGGAACTTTCTAGTCTTGGCTGAAATGTGCTCCATCCCAAGTGCCCATCCACCCTCATCCTCCAGACACTGGCAGGCAGCCTTTCCGGGAGCACTGGATGTTCCCTGTGCTGCGGCGGCAGTTGGAACAGGCTGTTCATCAGTGTCTCGGGGTCTGGAAAGCCAGTCTGCACCTCCGTGTCACCGCCACCCCCTGCCAGGGAGTGCGTGTGGTGTATGTATTAGCAGGTAAACTGCCCCCCATAATGGAGATGGATGGGAGCCCAATTTTGTAACAGAGAACCTTTCATTAAGAAAACCACTGCCTTTGGATGATCTAAAGGCACTAACGGGCTGGCCCCAGCCTGGGACTTAATTATCTTACCGCTAATGAGCTGCAGTTCCCAGCTTGCTGGTGCATCTCAGCAACAATAACCGCCTGGCCTTGGGCTCCTTTTTCCCCACTGTGGGCCTCGGGTGACATGGTTAGAGATTGTAGAGGATGTGGCAGCTGGGAAGGTCACCATGAGGATGACTTCCTAAGAATGGCCTCTGTCTTCCTGAAGATCAACAGAGGTGTCTGCAGCAGGAGACAGGAAAGTAGACAGGTGGAGGTACTTTCTGATGAGTGGCCTGGAAAATGCTTACAGGGGGCCCTGAGCCTTAACTATGTCTGTGTCCATCTCTAGGTCCTAGTATCCTCCCAGGGTGGAACCAGGATGAGAGAGGCCTGGGTTAGGTGAGAGAGAAAGGCAGGGATAGAAATAGATTATGTGCAAAAGTGTCTGTTATCCATAAGGACTTGTTCTCCTCCCAGCTGTTTGCCTGATCGATTCCTGCTGGTCTCAGGGGACCTGCTACTTCTCCAGGGAGCTCTGCCGAGACTGTATTCTCCACAGTAGAAAACCTCTCTCATCTCTCCCTAGCACATCTCCCTGTTTATATCCTTTCCAGCTCATCCTGTCTATAATTACCTTGTTTATTAATGCATTTAATTGTTTACTGTCTGGCTCCCAAGTTGCTGTCCTCTTCATACTGGCGGGGTCTTCATCTCTTTTGCAAACTCTCTACCCTTTGTGCCTAGAAACCTGCTAGGTACCTTGTTCATGCTCAATACATGTTTGTGGAATGAATGAATGAATGAATGAACTGTCGATTATTTCTGAGATATAGATGTATTCATAGCTCAGAGTAAGCACAGTGCCCTTTTTAAAGTTTTTTTTTTTTAAAAATCATGGTAAATTATACATAACATAACCTTTACCATTCGTATGTGTAGAGATTAGAGAGGACGTGGAAGCCGGGAGGGTCATCATGAGGGCCACTTCCTAAGAATGGCCTCTGTCTCCCTGAAGATCAAAAGAGGTGACTGCAGCAGGAGAGAGAAAAGTTAGACAGGGGTAAGTACTTTCTGATGGGAGGACAAAACCATCACCAGTGTCCATCCATAGGATTTTTTCATCTTCCCCAACTGATATTCTATGCCCATTAAACACTCACTCCCCATTTCCCCTGCCCCAGTTCCTGGTAACTTCTATTCTGCTTTCTGTCTCTATAAATATGGCTCCTCCAGGGACCCCTAGAAGTGGAACCATGCAATGCAAGTGGCAGGTAACTTACTGAGCATTCTAGTTTGGCGCAGCACTCAGCATTTTGCCCTGTGTGGAGTCGATCCGTCCTTTTGTGCCTGCTATCTCTTACTTGGCATGATGTCATCAAGGTTCACCTGGTTTAGCATGGGTCAGTGCTTCACTCCTTTTTATGGCAGAGTAATATTCCATTGTATGGATAAACCACGTTGGGTTTATCCATTCATCCATTGCACAGTGCACTTTCGAGAGAAGATGAGTAGATGGTGCAAGGTAGGGAATTATATATTTCTGTTTTGGAAACTTCAGAGTAAGAGAGAGCTTTCCCGTCTAGTCGGGTCTCGTGCCTAGAGCTGTGTGCTTTGTGTGCTGGTGACACCAACTTGCTTTATACCTCCATGCCTTTGCCTATGCTGTTTTCTATGCTCGAAGCACCCTTCCCGCTGCCCATTGTTGGCCTGACAAGTCTCATGTCGGTTTCAGGGTGAAAACCTCAATGAAAGCGGAAATTACATCTGTTTTATTCACCTCTGTATTTCCAGATCATTGGATGCCATACATACAGAGAAGCATGCATGCATCCTTGCATGAATGAATAAGTCATTCCAAGCTACACTCCTCCAGAGGGTCCTCCTTGACTGCACCTCCTGCTATGAAGCTAATGCTGGCTGTTTTCAAGTCTGTCACCGCACTCATTGATCGATGCTGTGTTTGTCTCTCCTGTTAGACTACGTGTTCCTTGAGGACAGTGCTTCTGTCTTACTCATTTTTGTGCCCCTCCCTTGTCCTATAATGTCCCCAGTGTGGGTATCTATTGAATCATGCTGAAGGTTGTGCACAGATCAGATGTCAGCTGTTATTATCCTCCTTCCCCCGCCACCCCACCCCAGCCACCTGGCTTCAGGCGGTCTTGTCTTCATCTCAGCAGGACCGGGAGACCACAGGACACTCCCTCGAGCTTATGCTGTCAGTGACTTGCTGCACAGTGCTATGATGTGGAAACCTCCTGCTATAACTATCATATAACCTCTTATATCTTTGTGGCACTCAGATGTTCCTTAGCTTCCTCGAGCCTCCAACAGCCTACTGATGGTTAAGAGAAAAGACTGGTCGGGCGCAGTGGCTCACGCCTATAATCCCAGCACTTTGGGAGGCTGAGGTGGGCGGATCACAAGGTCAGGAGATCGAGACCATCCTGGCTAACACGGTGAAACTCTGTCTCTACTAAAAATACAAAAAAAATTAGCCAGGCATGGTGGTGTACGCCTGTAGTCCCAGCTAGGGGCTGAGGCAGGAGAATGGCATGAACCTGGGAGGCGGAGCTTGCAGTGAACCGAGATTGCGCCACTGCACTCCAGCCTGGGTGACAGAGCGAGATTCCGTCTCGGAAAAAAAAAATGGAGAAAAGACTATGGTGTTCACTTTACAGGGCAGGAAACTGAGACTCAGAGATGGGAATGGCTTTGAAGTTTGTTAGTAACAGAGGGTACACCAGCACCCAGATTGCCTACCCCTAGGTCCTGATTTTCCCCTCTCTTCTATTCTCAGGGAAATGCATTTATAAAAAGTTTATCATTAGTAGTGATAAGAACAACAAAATCAATACGACTGGCAGATAAACTTGTTTTGAGCACCGGTTCTGGTCAGGCACAGTGCTCACCATTTTACATAGCTTGGAGTCGGTATCGGTCAGTTTCCCAAATGTGTGTTTTTTTTAAAGAAATGGAAATCAAGAGGCATTTGAAATATGTCTTTTGTATCAAAGAAACACAGAGGACTTGAAGATGGAGGAGACCGTGTTTTATTTTATGGCCCTGGATAAAGTCACTACGTCCATCCCTCCGAGACTCAGTTATCCCCATCTGTAAAATGGGTGGTTGGATGAAATGAACACTCTAGGTCTTCTCAGAGCTGACATTGTACAGATTGATCAGTGAGTTTCCTCTGACTCTCCTTGAATGTGACTTTGTCCTCTCGGAGGGTGGTCCTGGCATCAGCGAGGGTGACGATGGTTTCCTCCCTGGAGTCTTTGGATTGCCATGAGAGCGAGGAGCCACTCAGCAACATGAGGAAGCCACATGCGCCACATTCTTCAATGGCAGCAATTTTCCGTGTAATTAAGTTTATTCATCATGTATATTAAGGGGAAAATGGAGACACATGATCATCACAGCCCATTTGCCATCGACATCCATCTCTCAAGCGTCGCTTCTGTTTTCTCCAAGACCAACGACCATGATGGATGTGGGGCCCAGGAGAGCCATCTGGCATGAGGACTCGTGGGGACCCAGCCCCCTACAGGAACCAGGTCTCACCCCCCGGACACATGCTTCTCCCAAAACCGTCCCTGTCCTCAAGGAGCTGAAAACCCAGGAATCATGGTTAATGGTGACATTGGCTAACACTGGATGTTGCTTTCCTTTAACCTTGCAGTTAGCTTTCTTCCAGCAAAATGCTGAGATGTTACTCCTGTGTTCACATGTGGAAACGCAGCGTGGCTGCACTGTTTCTACCGCTGTAATCATTGTAGCTTTCTCAGGCTCTCTTTTTAAGCTAAGCCTTAGCCTGGTTCCTTGTACCTATAGGGAGTTCAATTCATTTACCAATTCACTCAACAAATATTTGAGCGCTTCTCTGGTGGAAGACGACCATTCCAGGCTTTCGGGATTTATCAATGAACAGAAGAAAGCCTCTCGGCCTCCTCAGGCTTACTTGGTGAATGTTTTGGAATCAAAAAACGAATAAAGGAGCAAGAACATACGAATCACTTCATTTATTCAACAAACATTGAACGCCTCCTGTGGACCGCACCGTGCTGATCACACATGGCTAACATGGGACGCAAGCAGCTTCTTCTTTTTCCTCATGGAGCTTACATGCTAGCGGAGAGGGAGGATGTAAGTCAAAGAATCGCACCAATGAGTTTCTAATTACAAAATGAGGTAAAGCACTATGAGGGAAAGGGTGTTTTTCAGAGCGTATGAGAAGTGCGTGTTCTAGACTGGGGGTGGGGATTCAGGAAAACTTCTGCAGGGAGAGAGGCTTAAACTAAAACCTGAGGCAAGGGTTTTCATCAAGTGGGAGAAGGAAGTGCAGGGGCATGGAGTAGAGGAATAGCATGAGGGCTCTATCCGTTAGGATGCCTTAGGCTGTCCGTGTCTGAAGACACAACTCAAAATGGTTTAAACGGTAAAGACAATTTGTTACCATATCCTAAGAAGTCAGAAGTAGGGGCTGGGCGTGGTGACTCATGCCTGTAATCCCAGTACTTTGGGTGGCTGAGGCGGGTGGATCACAAGGTCAGGAGATTGAGACCATCCTGGCTAACACAGTGAAACCCCGTCTCTACAAAAAATACAAAAACAAAATTAGCTGGGCGTGGTGGCGGGCGCCTGTATTCCCAGCTACTCGGGAGGCTGAGGCAGGAGAATGGCGTGTACCTGGGAGGCGGAGCTTGCAGTGAGCCAAGATCGCACCATTGCACTCCAGCCTGGGCGACAGAGCGAGACTCCGTCTCAAAAAAAAAAAAAAAAAAAAAAGGAAGTAGGGCAGCTCCAGGGAGGGCTGGTTAATTCTGTGGCTCAATGACATCATCCAAGCTCAACTTCTTTTCTGCCTTCTTTAGAGTGCGGTACAAAATACTCCATGTTATTTCTTCATGGTCATGAAATGGCTGCTGGAGTCGGCTCCCACAACAGCATCCAAACCTAGAAGAGGGACTTCTGCTTCTCAGACTCCTTTTAAAGAGAGAAGAAACCTTTCTCAGAATTCTCCCAGGACATTTTTCACTGGCCAGGACTGTGTTGGTTCATACGAGCCAATGGGGTTGGGAGGAAGCCTGTTGGGTGGACGAGAGCGTCCTGGAATCCAAGAGGACCCAGTCTGGAGCTAAGGAAACGTGGGCTGGAATCTGATACGATTTGGATCTGTGTCCTCACCAAATCTCAGGTCGAATTGTAATCCCCAGTGTTGGAGGTGGGGCCTGATGGGAGGTGATTGGGTCATGGAGGTGAATTTCATATGAATGGTTTGGAACCATCTCCTTGGTGCTGTCCTCGTGATAGTGAGTTCTCACGAGATCTGGTGGTTTAAAAGTGTGTAGCACCTTCCTGCACCTTCCTCCTGTTCCTGCCATGTTCACACCTTGCTCCCCCTTTGCCTTCTGCCATGATTGGAAGCTTCCTGAGGTCTCCCCAGAAGCAGAAGCTGCTATGCTTCCTGTACAGCCTGCAGAGCCATGAGCCAGTTAACCTCTATTCTTTATAAACTACCCAGTTTCAGATATTTCTTTGTAGCAATGTGAGAACAGATTAATACAGAATCTCAGTTTTGAAGTCAATAGGCTGTGTGACCTTAGATAAATCTCTTCCCCTCACTGGGTCCTAAGCCCCCAATCTGAAAAACTAGAGGGTTGGACACATGGAAGGATTGTTTTTCCATGTGTAAGCTTCTAGGATTCTAAATGAGCCATTGCTAGGATGGGAGTTGGACATGTTGTTCAACACATTTTTGTCTTTCTGCCTTCTGAGCACTTGAAGCTTGCATTTCCCGGCTCCCTTGCAAGTAGGTGGGGATTATGGTACTAGTTCTGGCCAATGAGTTGAGCACATGTTCCTGTCCAGGCTGGAGCATTTGATTCCAGGTTTGAGACTACAGATTTCTCTTTCCCGCTGACTATGGCTAATATTTGAGATGGTGACTGTGCTCTGTCAACCTGAGGCTCTGAGTGACTGTAATGAGAGCCTCACCTTTTCCATACCAACCCAATAGGCATGCAACACAAGCATGAAATAAATGTAGGATGATGTGGGGGTTACTTGTTACAGCAGCAGGATGAATCCTATCCTGACTGATATGGTTATGCTGCTAACCATGTAGCTGACACAGAAGGGGAACTGACTCTGTGCTCGGCTGGGTGAAGCCCTTGCTTCTATTTAACTCTCACAGCAGCCTTGTGGAATGGGTGCAGTTAGCACCCCTATTTCAAAGATGAAGCAACAGAGGGGGAAAACCAGCAGCTCAAGTTCACATAGCAGGGGAGGAGTAGAGCCAAGGATTCAGACTCCAGTGAGTCTGACTCTGAATCATGATGAAGCCATATCCTGCCTTGATAAAGCTTGGCAGAGCTTTTGTTCCAGGCTAAGGAATGGACGAAGAGCTTGAAGAGCTGTGCCTGTGAGCATGTGCATGCATGCATGTGTGTGTGCATGTGTGTGTGTGTGTGTGTGTGTGTGTGTGTTTAGCTGGCTCTACCACGCTTCACTTCAGAGTGAGAGAGACCTTGGTGGGGGAGAAGGAGGGGCATTCCCAGTCCGAAGAGATCCCCATCCTGCCCCATCTTTCTCCTTGCAGACACCTCCTCGCTTCCTTGCAGCTTCCTCTGCCCCAAGCTCCCTGCAGGCCCTGAGCCATCTCTGCCTTCTAAGAGACCTAATTAAGCCCTGGTGAGGAGGTCGGGAGCGTCAGTTCCTGGCAGGCAGCTCTCTGGAGTGGGGAGAATGGTGGGTGGGGCATCCGTGGATCCTGAGTGGGGTAGCAGAGAGAATAATAATGATGTCTCCCATAATCATAGTAACCATAACATCACCGGGCTAGCCTTAGGAAGAGTTATAGCAGTAGCTGCCATTGTTATGATTATCCCCCACTAGCCTGGCTCAGGGTTGCAATAAGCATTTATGAAGCATTCCCAGTTCACCATTAGGATCTTACTAGAGACAGAATCCTTTCGTCTATGCTCCATCCTCATCCACTCATCTCACTAGGAGTGTTTGAGGGGGGTGCCCCAGCTGGAAGAGCCCTAGACTTGGCCTTCAGGTCAACTCATCGCCCTGCTTTACAAAAGAGGAGCCTGAGGCCTCGACAGGCCAAGTTCAAGGCTGGTCGGGGTAGAGCTGGAACCAGAAGAGTGTGGTGCGGGGAGGCAAACCCGGGTCCCTCTCGGGGCCCTTCGGGATTGTGGGTCAGTGGAGATGGGGAGGCTGACGCTGGAGAGGGCCAGGTCTCCCCAGGGGTTACTCAGGGGCTATGGCTGGCCCTGGGCTACCAGAGGGTACAGGGTCGTGGAGGGCCATGGTCCTGCTGATGAGGCAGCTTTGGTGAGGGGCCATGGAGCTGAGCCCTGAGGCTCTGACTCCCCAATCTGCTTCCGGCAGCCGCCGCCTCAGGGAAAGCAGCCTTATTAGTGCAGCCGCCTGCACGGCCGTGGGTGCAGCCAGGGGCGGAAAAGGCCTCATTTACCCTAGTGCTGGACCCTGTGAGCAGCAGCCGCACACGCCCCAAGGGCAGCTCGCAGAGCCACATGTATGTCTCGGGCCCTCGGTCGACAGAGTGTGCTTGGACAGGCTTGCATGCTCAGGTAAGCCAGTTGGCCAGGCTTGCATGCTCAGGTAAGCCAGTGTATACAGAGACACACACAGGTGTATGGAGATGACACACAACTGCAGGGATGTTCCCACACCCACACAGCGCAGGGCACACACGTACGCATCTGGGTGTGCAAACACGAGTTCAGACATCATGCATGCACGTATGTTCCCCTCCCCCACTCACGTCCACTCTTGCCTCTCTGCACACACAGTCACACAACAGGTGCCCACATACTCAGGAACACAGAAATACACAGAAGCACAAATATGGACTTCACATGCCTGTGGAGGCTCCTGCCTGTTCACCTAGACACAGGCTGGTAAACATGTGTACACTGAGAAGGCACACACATGGGCAGGTCTCCAAACACTACCCCTGCATCCAGGAATGCACACACCCACATATTCCCTTGTCCTTTTCACGGACAAGCACTCCCGATAAGTGATCGTCGACATCGGCACACCTGTGCACACGGTGCGTGGACGCGTGTATCTCTGTCTCTGCTAGGTTCTACTCATCTTCCTGAGGAACGGCATTTGATACATTTTACGGCACTGTCACTGAACCCAAACCTCATTTGATTCCCACAGCCTTCCCTGGGCCAGACTTTATGTATCTCCATCTTACAGATGAGAAAACTGAGCTTCAGATGGAGCAGGGGACTCCCCAAGGACATCCCGATAGATATGGACGGCGTGGGCAGTCGCAGTCAGATGTCCTGACTGCATCCCAGCAGGGGTGGGGTTGTGGGAAATCGCACACAGGCCTAGGTTTGAATCCCGCTCTGCTGCTTACAGCTGGGCTGTGTGACCTTGGGCAGGTCTCTTTACCTCTCAAGAGCCTTTGTCCTCCCACACAGAGACGTGCAAACACCCGCTGCCACTTGGTGGCGTTGTGCGGAAGGGGAAGGGAGAACAGTGCAGAGGACAGGCTCGAAGCAGGGCAGGCTGGAAGGAGCTAGCAGATTCACCCATCTTTATTCTTATTTCCATATTATTATTATGCTTATCCTATTATTGTTTTCATATTATTATTATCCTACTATTATTATTACACATAGACCAGGTGACGACACAGGCCATCAACAGGTCAAGGACAGAGGCCTGTAACAGATCCTTCTCCGACAGCCCTCTGAGGGAACCAAGTCTGCTGACACCTTGTTCAGGGACTTCTGGCCTCCAGAACTTCAAGACGACAAATTTCTATTGCTTAACCACCCAGTATATTTTGTACGGCAGCCCTAGCACACTAATAGAGATTTTGGTCTATGACATTTTTCTCGATAGCAGATCCAGTAGGTTACCAGCAAGGTCCAACTATTTATCACCCCTCACCCCAGGGCCTGGTGGGTCCCAGGTGAGGGGAGCCTGGCCTTTCTGGGAAGAACAGGACCTGCACCTGCCTGTGAGGAGCACTGGGGAGCCGGGATTCCTGAGGCACCGAGCACTGGTGTTGCCGCTGCAGAGACAGTCAGGCCCATTGTAACAGTGACTTAGGGCTGATGGAACAACCCTCGTATTCTTTTAGTGTGGCCTGAAAGTTGCTATGAAACGGAATATTGAGATAAGGAAGTGGGAGTCGGGAAAGGTTAGACACTATTTATTCAGGTTTTCATAGGGCACTAAAATATCCTCAGCCACACAGCCCCTCCCTCCTTCCCGGCCTGGGCTCCCAGCACGCAGGAAGCTCTGGGCTGTCACACTGCCTCCCTGGCTGGCCAGTCTCCTGTGGCAGCCTGGACCTGCGAAGCGCCTGGGTTCTGGGCTGGGGGGGATCTGGGACTGAATCTTACCCTGGCTTGCCGACCTCAGCACAATAGCTGAGCTTTGGAGTTTGGGGAATGGTGGGGAACCAAGGACAGAGTGGGACGGTGCAGGGCGCATAGCAAGGGGCAAGGAGGACCAGTGCCCCTCCTCTCTCCCCAGAGGCCCCCCTGGAGGCAGGAGTGGGAGGTTCACAGTGTTGTCTTCCCATGGCATGCCCCTCACAGCCCCCCAACCCCTCCCTCTCCCAAAGTCAGAATCCCAGGCTCTCGGCTCTGCTGGCACACCTCTGATGGGAACCTGATTACCTCCTGCAGATTTTCTCTCCTTTCTCCTCGGTCCCTCAGGGTCCTTCTGGAGGTAGAAGTCAACCCGTCCAACCAGCCTTCTCAAGAAGACCCCCAAAATCTGTCATTTAAAATCCAGTGGAAGTCTCCCTTTTTCCTGCCCTGGAGCTCCTTGCAGGAGAATGATGTCAAGGGAGGTAGATAGACCGTCAGTCCCACGAGGCAGCGTCTGTTGGTTTTACGTACTGCTGCATCCCCAGCTCGTAGCAGAGGGCCTGGCGCACGGTGGGGCCACCAGGATTGTTTGTGGCAGGCAGGAGCGGTGGAGAAAAAGTAGGATTTGGCATGATGCAGCTCTTGGTTCAAGACTGGTTCCTGTAACCTCCCTGAGCTGGAGTGCTTTCATCTACACAGTGAGAACTCGATGAGGCCGTGTATATAGAACTCTCGGCACACAGTGGGCACAGATAAAGGCTGGTGTTCTTTCTCCCCTGTGTCAGCCACTCTCTCTGTTCTCCTTGGCAGCCCGGAAGAGCAGGTGGGTATCTGTGGATGGATACACTTCCCTGGTCATGGTTGGAAGTTCTGGGTGATTGGGGAGGATTGACTGAAGATGTGATCCTAGGTGATTCTGGAGGCAGTCACACACACACTGGGACATGCAGCCGGATCTGCCATGGGTGAGATAAGGAACCTGTCAGTTGGTTCTAACAGCAGCACAGAGGGCCAGAGGAGAACATTTCAGGACAGAACAAGCACCTGTGCAAAGGCCCTGGGGCTAGTGGAAGCAGGTGAGTAGAGAGACTAGGGGTTGGGGTGGGAGGGTGTGGAGTGATATCGTTTGGATGTGTGTCCCCTCCAAATCTCATGAAATGTGCTCCCTAATGTCGGAGGTGGGGCCTGGTGGGAGGTGTTGGATCAGGGGGTGGGTCCCTCATGGATGGCTTAGTGCCATCCCCTTGGTGATGAGTGAGCTATCGCTCTGTTAGTTCACGCGAGAGCTGGTTGTTTAAAAGGAACCTGGCACCTCCATCTCTCTCTTGGATCCTGTCTCGCCATGTAACATGCTGCCCCCCGCTTCACTTTTCTTTGTGATTGGAAGCTTCCTGAGGTCCCACCAGAAGCTGATACTGGTGCCATGCTTCCTGCACTGTCTGCAGAACTGCGAGCCAAATAAACCTCTTTTCTTTATAAGTTATCTGGTTTTGGGTATTCGTTTACAGCAACACAAAAAAGACTAACATGGGGGTGAGGTTGGAGCGGGGGAAAGAAGGAGGAGTGGAGGAGACAGGGCTGGGGAACTGTAGGGGCCAGTCAGGCATGGCCAGGGGGCTGCGGCCCTATGTCTGGATTTCCTTCTAAAGGCAATGAGAAGTGTATTCTAAGAAAAATGGGAAACTTTCTAGGGATTTGCAGCAGAGGCCTGTAACAAGGAGGTTTGTGTTGAAGAACATTTCTTTGGCTGTAGTTAAGAGCTGAAGCACTGATCGGGGTGAGAGTGGAGGCAGGGGGCCTAATTAAGAATTAAGAGCTGATGGGGAGGGAGAAAAGGTGGTGGCCAGGCCTGGGGGTAGAGTCAAGGTACTAAACTCGATTCTGGGGCCCTGGAGCCCTGGCCAAGCCTAAGATGGGAGGGAGGAGGGGATGCCGCTGCTCTGTGGCTGGGCTGAGTCCCTGTGGGCTAATCTGGAGGGATTAGAAACAGCCTGGGGAATGTGGAGGTGCTGGCTCAGGCAGGCCCCGCCCCCAGATCAGGGAGTGCGCTGGGGCAGGTTAATGACATGGTGCAGGACACAGGGGCAGGCTGGTCTCTGGGGAACAGTGAGAGGGGAAAAGGGCATACGTGAATATGTGTGCACACACGTGTTAGCACAGTCTGACGATCTGTATGAGGGTGCACGTGGGTGGGCACACGTGGGTGTGCCCGGTTGCAGATATATAAACATTTACATAGGCAATGCCTGGCATCACTGCAGAAGGAACGTGACATCCTAGGGACAGCAAACTACAGTCCCTTTTTCTTGAGAATTAACCCCATGGACAATATGCAAAACTCCTAAAATGCCTGGGAGTAAGAGAATACACACAGCGAGGCCCAAAGAAACCTGGCTTCACTTGTGGGCATAATGATAATTTGCTGTTGTTTTTAAGAGTTCTGCACGTAGTATCTCATTTCATCCTTGCAACAGCTCTACAATTTAGTGACTTATTTTTATTTTCAGGCACTAGAGCAGACCATGTCCCAGGAACTACGTGCTTTGCAAGTACTAATCCATTTCATCCTCAAGAAAATGTCTAAGGTTTCATGCCCATTTTACAGATGAGGAAACTGAGGTACGAAGAGCTTAAGAAATGGGTCATACCTTACACAGCTAGTTTACAGGCAGGTCTGGGATTCCACCCCTCAGGGCTGTTTGGCTCCAGACTATACTCTTAAACACCATGTCAGATCATTTTAATCCCCAGTTTACAGATGAGGAAACTGAGGCTCAGAGAGGTGAAGTGACTTGCCTAAAGTCACACAGCTACAAAGAGGAGAGTCTGCCTGATTCCTGAACCCAAGCTCTTGACTCCAGTCTCAGTGAGGTTACCGATGGCAGCTTTGAATTCTCCCCTTTAGACCCTCTCAGGAGGTGGGGGCCCATGAGTAGTGGTCTTGGGGTCCACCTGTCATTGACAGACATCTGCCCTCTGCTGAAGATTAAGTCTTCAGAGTAGATGAGAAGAAAGACAACCCCACAGGACCCTTAGGGGACAGTAGGGAGATGGGCTGCTGCCCTCTGGGGATGGTATTTTCTCTCTCTAATGGTTTTTGACAGCCCTGACTGGTTTGGGTGAAGACAGGTTAAGTGCCTTCGTACCTGTGCATGTTTTCCAACAGGGAGAGGCAGGCTATGTTGAGCGTGTGAATGGTGCCATCAGACACAGCACCCACCCATCCACACTGCTCCCGGCCACCCACGCTGACAACAGAACTTGGAATCTAGTCTCTGTGCAATTTCCCCCCGGCTTCTCTGGCTGATCAAGTTGAAATGAAATTAAGGAACATCTACTTTGATAAAGGAAAATAGGGAAGAGGATAGAAGAGGTGAGTGAAGGCGGAAGGAAGAGCAAGTAACACTTAAAGTTGCTATTTATTATTGGTATTTACTGGGAACCAGGCACATATATTATCTCGTTAATCCTTATATCCACCCTGGAAATCGTATATTATCTCGTTAATCTTTACATCCACCCTGAAAAGAAGGGGTTACTATTAGCTCCATCTTACAGATGAAGAGACTGAGGGTCAGAGAGGCAGTCACCTGTTGAAGGTCATCCAGTTAGGGCATTCCCAGGCTACGATTTCAGAGCATCCTTCTGCGCATCCGAACTCCTATTTGCTGAGGACGTACCAGGTGTCCAGAACTTGACGGGTTTGAGAATCTGTGAGTCATGAAACAGGCAGACCAGACCTGGCCAAATTGGCTGAGGGGAGGAAGGGTGGGAAGATATTTCCAGAGATACCTGTGGGCAAGTAAAGGATTCCAGGCCACTGTGCTGAGTGTCTGTGTTAATTCAGTCAATCCACACACCCACCTGTGAGTTAGAAACTGTTACCATGCCCATTTTACAGATAGGACAACTGAGGTCCCATGAAGAGAAAGGATCCTACTGCTAGTAAGCAAAAAGCTGGGATTCAAAGCCCATGATTTTAAAACTACTGAGGCTGGGTGTGGTGACTCATGCCTGTAATCCCAACACCTTGGAAGGCTGAGATGGGTGGATCACCTGAGGTCAGGAGTTCCAGACCAGCCTGACCAACATGGAGAAACCCCATCTCTACTGAAAATAAAAAAAATTAGCCAGGTGTGGTGGTGCACACCTGTAGTCCCAGCTACTCCGGAGGCTGAGGTGGGAGAACCGTTTGAACCCAGGAGGCAGAGTTTGCAGTGAGCCAAGATCGTGCCACTGCACTCCAGCCTGGGTGACAGAGTGAGACTCCATCTCAAAAACAAAAAACAAAAAACAAAACAAAACAAAGCAACCGTGCTGAGTTTCAGAAAGTGATGAAGTTAGCGGTGATGATGATCACAGGTAGACAGTATCACATGCCTACTACTGGTCAGACGCTGTGCTAAGTACTCTTATAGATCATCTAAATTCCTCAGCAAGCAAAAGGAGACAGGTGCTGTGATCCCACCCCACGTCCTTGCCCATGCATTAGGAAAATGGGGCTCAGAGAGGAGGAGTGACTTACTCACTTGAGATTGGAACCAATTATCTCACTGGAGAGTTGGTGCAATTGATAAGGAAGCCACCTACCTCCTTTGAAAGATTATATATATTTTATGGCTCACCCTACTTCTGGAAAGAGCCTGGGGAGCTTCGAAGAGGTGCTGGCTTTGGAGCTGGGTTTCGAAGATGGGAAAGATTTCTTCCCTCCCTCTTTCCGTCATTCCTTCCTTCCATATTTGCGTATGTGCTATGTGCCAGGAGTGTAGCAGTGGATGAGAGAAGCATGCTTCCGGCCCTCATGAACTCATCTTAAGTCTGCAACAGCCCCACCATTATTCCCATTTAGCAGATGTGGTGCCTGAGGTGCTGATAACTTGGGTAAGGCCACCCGGCTAATCCAAGGTGGAGACAGAACTGAAACTCAGTGCCGTCCCACCTTGAACCTTCTGTCTGAGAGGGTTGCCTGCAAGGAACTGATGGGGATGCCCCAGGAGGGATGGGACCCCCAAACGAGAGCATGCAGAGTGGGTGCTGATGAGGTGTGAAGACCACCTACAAGCACTACGGTAGGGCCTGGGTAGGAGGCGGGAAGGGTAACAGTGAGGACATCTCTGTATTTGGAGAGGCCGCCATGATGGAGTCAGCCAACCTCACATCTAATTCTGGGGTTCCCAGGGTAGTGGAATTTCCTAACTCTTCTCTACCTTGTTCCCTTACTGTAAGAAATTTGCCAGAGATCATAATAGGCATTGGGGAAAACAGACCTGAATTCAAATGCTAGTTCTGCCACTTCCTATCTATGTGATTCTGGGCAAGTGATTTAAAACTGCAGATTTCTCATCAATGAAATGGACATAACAATATCAGCTTTCAAGTGAGAGCCTTGGGGGCTAATGAAGGGAAGTTACAAATGCTTCGTAAACTGTAAAGTGTTGTGTGGATGTGAGGTTCTGATCATTATCTGCTCATGTGTCTGTCTTCATTACACATTTTGAGCACCCAGTGAGCAGAGTCCTTGTCTGACTCCATCCTGTATACAGTTGGTGCCCAATAAATGTCAAAGGCATGACCTGTTGTGGGGGTTATAGTTTGAGTTGTTCATTCTCTTTGTGACTAGCTAGCTGACTGTGACCTAGTCTGGGACTTCAGGGGGTATTTCCAGGATGAGTATGAGTAAAAACAAGGGCAACAGCTTATTTTATGAAGCGCTTTATTTGTGCTTGGTTCATCTCATCCTCACAGCAACCCCATGAGATATATACTGGTATCATCCCTACTTTATAGATGAGGAAAGGGAGGCTCGAAGATGTTGTATTACTCGCCCAAGGTCACACAGCATCTAAGTGAGGGAGGTGGAACTCAAATCCCAGTTTGGGTCTTTCTGACTCCCAAATGGGGCCCCCCAACCACTGGGAGACCCTGCTGCCAAAGGTTTCTGTCCCCAGGCCTGGGCAGAAGACAAAACAATGTGGAGTCTGTTGTCATCTGGGCACTCACATCCACTAATCATACAGTCAATTGCTCCTTTCAAATTACAGTAAATGTTTCTCCCCTTTGAACAAATCATTTACCGCAACTGCAGAAAGAGTATCCTGTTTACACGCAGGGCCAAAGGAATTCCAATCTGAGTCTAATTATTGATGCCGAAGCTTCCATGGCCTTGGGAAAGAGCTGCCTAATTGCGCCAATTAATACCTGCCACTCGTATGGGCTTTGTCAGGTTCAAGGTTTGGTTTTCTTCCTCTGCGGGTTGCGGGGAAGAGATGGGTTAGTGCGGCCACCGCGGTTCGGACCTCCAGGCCATGGGCTGCGTGCACAAAGGGATTTTGTTTTTCGGCTATTGCCATTTTTGGAGGGGCAGCTTTATTTGGGGCCACCCAGGCACTTGGCCAGACCTCACTGTGGCAGGGACTGCCCTTTGCAGGAGAATGAGGGGCCTGAGGGATGAGGCTTCCAGGTTTCCTGTTATGCTTCTGACTCACACTGAGGTCCTCAGCAGGGCGGGTCTCCTGCCCCAGTTTCCCCATGCAGAAATGTGAAGGTTTATGGGATCAAATGTAACATCTGCAATTGCAGTGCAAACCTGACGAGGCGATTCAGGCCGAGGAATTTTTACTGAAAACGGGAGGGCAGCAGTTGGGTGTCACGTGAACCGGGCAGTTGGGTGTCACGTGACCCGGGTTCTAGACTTGGCTCCACCTATTACTTTCTGTGTAGCTTTAAAACAGTACATTTGCCGGCCAGGCGCGGTGGCTCACGTCTGTAATCCCAGCACTTTGGGAGGCCAAGGCAGGTGGATCACGAGGTCAGGGGATCGAGACCATCCTGGCTAACATGGTGAAACCCCGTCTCTACTAAAAATACAAAAAAATTAGCTGGGCGAGGTGGCGGGGGCATAGTGGCGGGTGCCTGTAGTCCCAGCTGAGACAGGAGAATGGCATGAACCCAGGAGGCGGATCTAGCAGTGAGCTGAGATCCCGCCCCTGCACTCCAGCCTGGGCAACAGAGCAAGACTCTGTCTCAAAATAAATAAATAAATAAATAAAAAATAAAATAAAACAGTACATTTGCCTCTCTGAACCTCAATTTCCCCACCTGCAAAATGAGAATGATTCCACCTTCTCTCTCTTTCTTGTGTGGAAACCTTGCAAAGAACATTTGTCCCATAAATATGGAGGCTGTGATCGTCCCTTGGTGATGATGAGTTGGTTGATGAACTGAACAAATTCATATCTGAGAAAGGAACAAAATTGAGAAAGGAACAAAACTATGGGCAACTGGCTGGGTGGCAGATAGGGTGCTGGGTGGGAGTGGGGAGGCAGAGAAAAGTTCATGGGCTTTTACGTGAAACTGATTTGGGTTTGAATTTTACCTCCAACTCTTCTGAGCTCTGTGGTCTTTGGTAATAACAATTACAAAAATCCTGTATTGATTTTTGCTGTGTCTCGGGTATTGTGTTATATGGTATCATTTTTATACCCATTTTACAGATGAAGAGGCTGAGGCTCAGAGAGATCAAATGAGTTTCTCAAAGTGACACAGCCAGAGATTGGAAGAGCCAGGATTAGGTCCTAGTTCCCTGTGATTTCAGAGCCTGTGCCTGCAGCTCTTACACCTTCCTACCTTCAGTTGCCTCAGTCTCCCCATCTGTATAAGGAGCTAATGGTAACTTCCTCCAAGCAAACATGTTGCTAGGATTGGGCAAGATTAGTTATATGAGACGGAAGGCCCATAGTGTGGCATCTGAGAGCCACACGGCCACAGAAGCCACGATTCTTCAGCCATTGTCTCACCCTCCCATTCATTCTAACTCCGTAAGCACTGGTGGCACACGTGGCTGTTTACTTCTCTAACAGGTAAAGCAGGGAGTGGGTTGTGGCCCTTTTCATTCTCCACAGCCCCCTTTGCTGAAGATTCCCAATCTCTGATTTCCCCAGCACCCCTGGGGTTTGCAGTCCCACCTCAGTGCGTTCGGGACTGTTTTCTGATGTGACACATTGTCACCGTGCATTATGTGTCATCAGCCCCACAAAGCGGTGACACCAGAGCCTGATGCCACACGATCGACAAAAAGATGTGGGTCTCCCAGGGGGTCTCGGGCCTTGACAGGAGCCCTGCTGCTCCCCCGCCCCTGCCTTCTTCTGCTTCTTGGCAAAGCCTACAAGGCCCCAAGGGGGTGGGACTTTGCAGGCAGGGCCTTGGCTCACATGGGGATGAGCTTGATGTCCCGGTGCCTGACACATGCCTTGTATGAGGTCCCCAAATTAAAAGAAACAAAGCTCCTTCGTCAAAGGCAGCCTGGGCCTGGTGGGGAGACATGGCAGAGCTCTGGAGTGCGGTGACTGACTGATTTCCTCTAATTACCGTTGGTTTAATATTTATAGGGTTGGTGCCAGAGGGCTGCAAGGGAGGTATTCAGCCCGAACGGCAGCTGTTGTAGGGCTTGGTGCAGGGCACTGAGCAGGGAAATGTCTGCTTGCATTTAGGGTCCTGGTGGATCAGACCCAACTGGTCTTTCCCTGGTGCCTTCCTGAGGTACAGAAAGCATCTATTTATGTAGTACAACCTATGTACCCTGTGCTGGGCTTAACCCCTGACAGCTTGGAGGCCCCCAGGGCCAAGTAGTTCAAGATGGGGGCTCTGGAGTCAGATGGACCTGACTTTCTTATTCAAGTTTGACATATTCCTGGCTGTGTGCCCTTGGGTAATTGACCACACCTCTCTGAGCTTCAGCTTCCTTCCCTAGAAAATGGTGGTAACAGTATAACCCACTCATATGATTGTTGTGAAGATCTAATAAGGTGAAACACACAAGGTACTTAACACATTGCTAGCACACAGTTGTGTTCAATAAGTAGTAGCCATATCTATGCTTCAATAGACATGTACTTTGTGGGATGGAACTTCTGTATCAGCTAGCCATGTTCTCAATGATGCTGTGTAACAAACTGGCCCAAAACTTGGTGGCTTAAAACGATCACTGTTTATTCTCATAGATTTGTGGTGTGGCTGAGGGTGGGTTCATCTAGACTGGGCTCAGAGGGGTGGCTCTGCTGGTCTTAGCTGGACTTGCTCAAGGAGCTGGGGCTCAACTCAATGGCTCGACTCTCTCTGTATTACTCACTCCTACTTCTGGAACTAGCACTGACCTCCACATGTTCTTCTTTTGGCCTTGGCTCAGGTGTGCAAGATTATTGTTCCTGAATAGATATTGAATCTATCCTTCTCCTTAGCGTTTCTGTAGGGGAGAAATTATCATTCCTGTTTTCCTGATGAGGAAACGGACTCTGAGATAGGAAGCCACCGATGGTGGAGCTAAGATCTGAACATTTAAAAGACCACATTCTTCTCAACCACCAGATTGTCTGAGCCACCTTCAATCACAATAGCAGGTACCATTTATTAAACACCTACTATATGCCAACTGCTTTAAATACATTATCTTTTGTCCAAAAACAACCTTTGGTACTGATATGCCCATTTTACAGATGGGAAAGCTGAGGCTCAGGAGCTGAATACATTGTCTAAGATCTCATAAGGAATAAATAAGTGACAGACTCAAGACTGGAACACAGGGCCAGGAGTGGTGGCGCATGCCTGTCGTCCCAGCGCTTTGCGAGGGCTGAGGCAGGAGGATTGCTTTAGCCCAGGTGTTTAAGACTAGCATGGACAAGACAGTGAGACCGGGTCTCTATCTTGAAAATAAAAATTTAAAAATGTTAAAAAAAGTGTTTAACCCCATGCCAACATGCCTCTGTATTTGAGGTTCCCTTTGCCTGAACTGTCCTGGTCTGTCTTTCTCTCTGTCGCTTTCTGGAACCAGACTATATGTTCATGACAATAATAGGTGTTCAGTAAATTATTATGAATAATAGATACTATGTTTATAAACCGAAGTGGTTCCGACCCCATTTTAAGGATGGGGAAACGGAATCACCAAGCAGTGAGGTCTCTTGCCCAGGTCACAGCCAGGAGTGGTTTTGCAGCACAGAACCAGGCCTGGAACTCTGCTCTGCAAAGCTGAGCTATTAAGATGGAGGTAAGTCGCTGTGTGTTGTGTAAGGACTTAGCTCTCTCTGGCTTTCCTCACTCCTCCTTTTGGCCTGCCTACTTCCCATCTGATTAATTGATGCCTTCCTGCACTGAGGTATCTGCCTCCAACCGGCTGCCCTGTCTCCCATGCCTTTCCCTCTTCCATCAAAACCTGCTTCTTCCATGTCCCATTGCTTCTGGTCTTGCTGGGGGCAGGAGCTTATCTGACAAGGTAATGTGAGCCACCTTGGGGTGCAGGGCTGAGGATGGCTTCTCTTATGAACTTCTCTCCTGACCCCCATGGAGCCAAACTGGGTGGATCTTCCCCTTCAACTCCCTGAGCCTCTGTTGCCTCATCTGCAAGATGGGGAGAATCATACCTACTCAGAAGGTTGCTGTTAGTGTCAAACGTGCCTGCAGCTGTTTTTAGTACAGTGTCTGGCGAAGAGTAAGTGCTCAATAAATGTAAGCTATTGTTATTGTCAGTCAGGCCCTACCATATTTTTTTTCACTTGGAGGAAAATAAAAAAAGCTAAAAATTATGGAAGCCAGCCGGCTTAAGTTCTCGAGCCATCATTCTGCAGCCTGAGAAATTATCTAAACTCCATCACGGATTCAGAGTTGTGGAGAAGAGGCAGAGACTCTAGAGAGGAATGCTGACAATGTTCTGTCCAACACCCTTTTATTTTTTTACAAGCTGAAGGTTCAAAGCTGCCCAGGGGTGCTGTCCTAGCCACACGGCCCATTGCTGAGGGGCTGAGGCCACTCTTGTCAGTTTCATCTCCCTCTCAGGCCCCCTTGGGCTGCAGCTGGGGCTCTGTGGGGTGTCCCAGGGAATAACGGCAGAGCCCTCCCTGAATCGAGAGAGAGCCAGAGAAAGCTGCCAAAGCAATTCTCAGCAAACTCCCTAGGGATGTGTGTCAAGGACAAAATAGTGTGTCCCATGGGTAAATATAGTTAACACAGCTGCAAAACAGAATTTATTTCTTGTTTGAGATATCATTTTTAAAGTATGGCATAGGGAGAGCTTTAAAAATGAAATTATAGCTGGCAATAAAAAATCCTTGTAGGCACTGTATTCAAATTATGCTACAGTAATAGGGTAAGTTCATAAATAAACATTGTTTGTTAACCCTTTGCTGAGCGCCGTGGGCCAGCCGGCTGGGACAAGGTTGGGACAGGGCTGGGAGAGGCAGAAATAGCATCACCTTCCAAGTGTCCTTCCGGCTGCCGCCTCCAACTTTCTCCACCCAGCTTCTTCATTCTGGTGTTAAAGATCAACAGATTATTCTCTGATAAAATGAGAGGCCTGGACTATCTACTGGGTTCGCAGAAATGTACCACCCAGACCTCTGAGCTGGGAGTATTTTAGGGTCTGTATTATATATACTTATGATAATATATAATAACATTTTATAATATATAGACTCATTTGCTCTCTCTGGCTGTCTCTCTTTTGCATGAGACTTCAGCCCAGTGCTTCTCAATCGGGAATCCTTCTGCCCTCCGTGAACATTCAGCAGTGTCTGGAGATAATTTTGGTCATCGAAACTGAGAGGTCCTACCAGAATCTAGTGGGTAGAGGCCAGAGATGCCGCTCAGTATCCCACAATGCACGGGACAGCACTCTCCTCCACAAAGAATGATTTTGCCTTGAATGTCTGCAAAAGGCCTGTTGCCTGAGACAGCCAGCTTTCCCCTACTTGCTGTGCAGAGTCCGTCCTCTTCACTGGGAGCTGGGCTGTCTGCCTTGCACTGCTGAATTTCTGTCCCTCATCTTGGCACTTGGCATGCAGTAGGTCTTCCATAGGGATTTGCTCCAAGATTTAACGAATTCGTGGAACCTCTCCCCTTCCCGCTTCTTCACCTGACCACACCTCGGACCCCTCCTTTCGTTTTCAGCTTGGAGATTGCTTTCCCAGGAAGCATCCCCCGAACCCCCTACGCTGGTGTTATGTCCTCCTTCCCCCATTAGGCATTTCCATGATCCTCCTTGCTCCTCATGCTTGGAATGACTGGTTCATTGTTCACATCTCAGGTGAAATGTCGCCTCCTCAAAGCAGCCATCATGACTGCCTAGCCAACGTGGGCTTCCTTGGGTCCCTCTGTCATCCTGCTATTTGGTTTCCATTGCAGCATTTATCAGTAGCTGAAATCATCTTGTTTATGATGGGCTGGATCTCCGCCTCCATGGGGCCCCAGTGCCCTGTGTGGTCCTTGGACGAGGGTGACTGCACAGGAAGCACTCCCTGCATGAGTCACGGAGGGACAGAGAACAGGGAAGGCCCTCCTGCCCCCGCCACCCTCTCTCCTTCCTTTACATGTGCTCTTTGGTATCTGGAATCCTCAGGAGTCAACTTCCTTGGGATGTGAGAGATCACTGATCTCCCCCTGGGCTCTTAGTAACTTGCTGGGAGATGCTGACAAGTCGCTTGCATGTTGACTGCAAAATGAAGGGGCTGGGACATCTGTGCTTTGTAACTGTGTGTGTGTGTGTGGCATCGCCTCCTAGGATCTTTCCTAAGAGACAAAGCCTCACCAACCCCACACCTGCAGAACCAGGTTATCTGGGGCAGTGTGTGCCCCGGTTTGCGCTGGTTACATTACCTGGTTGTAAAAACTCCGCTGGTAATCCAGATCCATGGCTTGGTTAAGAGCCAGAAAACCAGAGGACATCTAGGGCCCTTTCCAGCCCCAGCATTTGACATCTCTGTGATTTTAAGATGCCCACCCTGGGCCGTTTATCTGAGTGACTCTCTTCCTGGGCTCCCCTGGCACTTTTGCTAATTTAATAGCACTCAATTTAATTTTAAAACGATTTGTTAAAAAAGGCTTGTTGCCGTAGAAGCCCCGATGACCTCATTCCTCTTCTACCCTAAGGCTGGAAATACATCTTGTCGCTGAAGCCAGGCTTCTGGCCTCCAATGTCCCTTAGAGGGCCCACAGCTTTTTGTGAAAAATGCTGAGTTTGCTGTCCACTCATTGGGCATAATTACCTTTCTCCTCTCCAGATCCCCCACACGTTCCAACCCCACGAGGAAAGAAGGGGCTGGAAAACCAGACCAAGTTAGAGAGTAACTCAGAAGCTGTTATCTCAGACAAAAGGAACAGCATAACTCAACACATTCACACACACATACACACACGTGTATGCATGCACCCACACACATACACACATGGGCACACACAACCCATTCTTCCCCATTCTTTAGGAATAAGTGGCTATATGTGGCGCCTACATTTAGCTCTGGGTCCTCTCCTGGACATTTGAACCTATAGGCATACCCCATGGGTTTCTTTGCTCTTTTTAATTATTTTCTGTTCTGTAGTTGTTTTTTTTTTTTTTTGTGACGGAGTCTCACACTCTCGCCCAGGCTGGAGTGCAGTGGCATGATCTCGGCTCACTGCAAGCTCCACCTCCCGGTTTCACACCATTCTCCTGCCTCAGCCTCCTGAGTAGCTGGGACTACAGGTGCCTGCCACCACACCTGGCTAATTTTCTGTAGTTTTAGTAGAGACGGAATTTCACCATGTTAGCCAGAATGGTCTCCATCTCCTGACCTTGTGATCCACCCACCTCGGCCTCCCAAAATGCTGGGATTTCAGGCATGTAGTTGTTTTTTTAACTCCATTTCACATGTGACCAATTATTGTAAGTCATCTTCCATTCATTTATTCATGTGCCAATTAATCAATTAATTAAAATCTTCCTTGCATCCGCCATGTGGCTAATAGGACAGACGTAGTAGTGAGCTGCATAGGCTTGACCTCTTTGTCAAGAAGTGGAAAGCCCCTCTAGGAGGAGAGACAGATAAAATGAGGAGACCCTTTTGGGTAAATATAGGAAGAATATATGGAGCATAGAGGATGGGCAGGTAATCCCAGCTGTCTTGGGGGAAAGTAGCTCCAAGAGAATAATATGTCATCTGTCAGGATGGTAGCCTTCAGCAAAAAGTCAGCATGGCTGTAACACAATGGTGAAAGCTCAGATTCATCTGCAGCTGGAGTGGTGAAGAGAGCAAGTTCTAGTCAAATGAGGGGATTTGATGTGCTTCATTTCCACTCCTGGCCCACAAACCCTTCTATAGATGAATCTCCATATTCCTTCCCTTCCACTGATTTAGTTCAAATCAGCCAGGTGAGCTTGGATACTCCAAGCTGAGAATAGAGGAGCCACAATATGGTGGGAACCTGGGTCTCTACTACCTCTTGAGGGACATTCACGCTAGAGAGTTGCCTGACCAGAAATGTCTGCATTGGACTTTTCATGAGCTAGAAATAGACATCTACCATAGCTGAGTCATTGATATTTTGAGGTTTGTTTGTTACATCAGCTGATAAAACCTTAACTCATGGGCCCAAAGTCTCTTGCTACTTGTGTCTACAAATTAAGTTTTATTGGGACAGCCTATGACTGTTTTCATGTTTTAACAGCAGAGTTGAGTAGTTGCAACAGAGACTGTATGATGTGCAAAGCCTAAAATATTTATGATCTGGCTCTTTGCAGAAAGCATCTATGGACTCCTGCTTTAACTAATACAACCAGCACTTGACAACACCAGAACCAGTCTAAGTTCTTCTCCCAGTCTCCAATACTGGTTTCTTTGAGCAGATCAGTGCCTTATGCTGACTTCTTGCTGTGACTTGGTTATGGTATACTTGGTATGGCCCCTTTGGCCCCATTCCTTGGGCCCAAATAGTCTTTGTAAATTAAACCCAGAGACTTAAATAAAGCGGCATTCTTCAGCCTCCCCAACTGTGAGCTCTGGTCTTCCAAATCATCTAGTCTAAGTCCCCAACTGTTCCAATATGGAAACTGACACACAGAGAGGAGTAGATTTTGTCAGGCTCACTCAGCCAGCCAGTGGTTGAGCAGTCCCACAAAGAAAGTTGGGGGGCAAATAAACTGCTTCCTGGATAAAACAACTGATGTTTATTGTATGCTTGCTACGGGCTAGGTACCCCTTCAGTCTTTCCAACAAATCTCAAAGGTGTATCCTGCTGTTATCATCATCATCCCTCTCATTTTACAGATGGAGAAACTGGAGCAGAGAAAGAATTTAAGTTGCCCAAGGTCTGCTGTGTTGATGAAACTAGATTGAACACAGCAGTATTGATATAGTTTGGATACTTGTGCCTGCTCAACTCTCATGTTGAATTGTAAATCCCCAGTGCTGGAGATGGGAACTGGTGGGATGTGGGAGGTGTTGGGGTCATGGTGCGGATTCCTTGTGGCTTGATGCTGTCGTTGTAATAGTGAGTGAGTTCTCATAAGACCCAGTCATTTAAAAGTGTGTAGCATCTCCCCGCCATTCTCTCTCTTGCTCTGGCCATGTGACATGCTTGCTCTCCCTTCACCTCCCGCCATGATTGTAAGCTTCCTGAGGCTTCCTCTGCTGAGCAGATGCGAGCACCATGCTTCCTGTACAGCCTGTGGAACTGTGAGCCAGTTAAGCCTCTTTTCTTTATAAATTACACAGTCTCAGTCATTTCTTTATAGCAATGCAAGAACAGCCTAACCCAAGAATCAGTTCAGAACCGTGTTCTTACGGACGCCACAGTGCCATATTGGGTCTGTCATTCTTGTCCTCTTTGGGCTTTAAAACTTCCCCCTTATCAGCAATGATAGGAAGAAGAGACTTAGGTGCATAGGGTAGTCTTCTTTTAGCCCCTTCTCTCGTGCCCCATTTCCCTATGATCCTCCAAGCCCAGAACAATTCATCAATTTTGTTTGCATATCCAACTTGAGACACTGTCATTTCATTAACTCAAGTGAGGGGCTCTTCATACAAGGTTGAGCTTCAATAATTCTCTTTAAAGTTCCAGAGAAATGTATGCTTAATTATATTTGCATATGAAAAATAGGGTCTAATTAGTTTGATTGATTATTATTTTAACCCTAATGGCATTTTGAGTATCTGTCCCAACTAATAGCAACTGTATCGCTAATAAATCATTGAATTTTTACGACATGGTCTATTGAGCTGGCTTATGAAATATATTTTATTAATATCCCAGAATGTATTGAAACTGATACAAGTCAAACAACTGCTCATTTATTAAACTGTTTAAATGTCAGTTTTATACAAGAGTAATAATACAGGAAATATGTTCATTCAGGAGACATCAGTAGGCCACAGATACTCAAAATATTAGTTATCTTGGAAAAATATATTGTGGAAATAAAAGTCCAATTATATCATTTATTGCATTAAATAAATCTATATTGACTAACATAAATGTTGCACATTAGCAGATGCACTTTCTTGGAAACTTTTTAATTCTCTGGGATTGAGCTCAAGGGTACAGTGGAAATACAAAGCTTGAGTTTCCTGGGCGGTCTTCAGCGGGCAGGGGAGTCCTCGGAAACCTGGTGCTCCGTTTTCCTCATTTGAGGCTGAGGCTGTCCTCTGCACCAAAGGTCTTCAGGATATTCTTTCCTAAGATTTTTCTCTTCTAGGACATGTTCAACATCTTGGAGTTCAGGTTACAGCTATTCCAGGAGCATGAGTGCCATCCTTCATTTGTTCACCTGATGACTACACAGCATGAGCGCATGCTACATGTCCAGTGCTGCACCTCGAGGACACTGTGGTGCACCAGACAGGAAGAACCCTGCTCTCATGGAGGTGACATGCTAGTGGTGGAGACAATGGACAAAAGACTGATGAGACCATTTCTAATAGGAATCCGTGCTATGAAGCAAGCTTTGGGAGTGGGGAATGTCATGGACAGGCATCCTTTAGATGGGAAAGGCAGGAAGGATGGCAATAAGGAGACAGCCAGGTAAGAGGGCTACGGGCACTGACTTCTAGGCAGAGGGAATAGCAGATGCAAAGATTCTCAAGTTAAAGCAAATTTGGCTTGTTCACAGACAAGAGTGAAAGCTAGTGGGGTAGGAGGTGTGTGATGGGTGAGGGAGGTGGGCACTAGATCATGAAGGGCTTTGCAGACCAAGAAAGAAGGTTGGGTTTAATTTTAGGTGAGATAGGAAGCCACTGGAGAGTTGGAAGCCACAGGAGAGGGAGATGGTCCAGTTTCTATTTTGCCAAGGTCGCAAGGGTGCTGGGAGGAGAATGGATTGCAGGGTCCGGGATGGCCATGGAGAAACAGGGAGGAGGCAGGTGCAGTCATTAAGGGTTCAACAAGGCGGAGGAAGAGAAGTCTATGCTTCAGGGTGTTGTGGAGGTCAAGTTGACAGGATATGCTGATAGACTGAATGTTGGGAGACAGAGAGAAAGCAGCCATGGATGCTCCTCTTTGGTCTGAGCATCCTATAGTAAGGAAGTTTCAGTCAGAAAAAGGCTGGAGGAAATGGTCCAGAGTTTGAACACTGCCATCTTGCTGTGCAGCCTTGGATGGCTCTTATAACCTCTCTGATCCTTGGCTTTTTCACCTGTAGTGGGCTTTAATAATTATGCTATCTTCACAGGATGTGCTAAGCATGAAATGAGAGTCTCGTGTGAGGTGCTTAGCACAGTGCCTGTCACATGGTAAGTCCTAAATACACATTAGCTATAATATTAATACAAATACTATGGATATCCAGTGGTGACCTGGGAGAAGACCCAGAGGAGTGATAAGAACCTAAACTTGGGAATCAAACAGATCTGGGTTTAAATCCCATTTCTCGGCTGTGGGAGCCTGGGCAGGTGTTCTCCCTCTCTGAGCCCGCATCATATGTAAAATGGGAGGACTGAAATTTTGACACCCACAGGTAGTTTTGGTTTGTGAATTTGAATAAAATATGTATCAAATTTCAGGCTCAGCGCCTGACTCACCTTAAGTACTGGGAGTTATTAGAATGATCACCCAATTTCCATTCACTTACCCAAATCCCAGGCAATTGCAATTCCCACAGAGCCAGCATGAACTGCCAGAGACCTCCCAAGTGGATGGCCGTGGAGGGGGGTGTGAGCCTGGGATCTCCTCCTGGGGCCCTGCTAACTCGCTGTGTGACCTTGGGTGAGCCCCTTACCCTCTCTGGCTCCTGTTGCCTCTTGTGTGTAATAAGGAGGCTGGTCTGGTTAATCTCTAAGGTCTTTTTCAGAGCCTTAAAAAAAAAGTCGATGATTGTAAAAGTCTGTGATTAGTGAGAAACCATCTGCCTCAGGCAAAGACCAGACCCTCCCCAACCTTTTGGTGGGGGGGAGTGGGGGGTGGAATAAAACAATAAGCAGACGGCTTAGCAAATTGCCATCTTATAGACCTTAAAAACGCATATCTGCTTTTGTATCAGCCTTGATTGAAATTCTTATGCTATGGCGGCTGTCCCCGCCATCAATGCCTTAATTAGAAATTAGGACAGTCACATTGGCATAAATTAAATCAGACTAAAGATGATTAACAAAGTAATGCAAGAAATCATTAAATTAAACCATTGTGCCAAGTCCTCTGCTGATCTATCACAAATTTGGGCTGCTAATGAGGTCTTAATTAGTAAGTTAGGTCGAAATAATTCATGTCATTCACTTCAAAGACAGCCCTCTTTCTTTCTTTTTTTTTTCTTTTTTTTTTCCCTTTTTGAATCCAGCCCCCAATGCAAATTTATCATGGGGTGGGTGGACATTGTCAATAAATAGCAGCATTCCTTGGATTATCAAACCTGCTTGGCATTGAATGTATTTGTTGGGAGGTCCATGCTGATGTCAGTTTAAGCTGAAGGGGAAGAAACAGCTTGTTATCCTAAGGTGACAGAACTGTGGAAAGAAAAGAAACAAGTCTGAAGTTCATACTCTCAGGATACAGATGAGAAAACTGAGGGTCTCAGAAAGGAAGTGTCAGAAACTGAGTTTAGGGCAGAGTTGGGGCCCGGGTACTCCAAGTAAGAATCCATTCTTCTTTCTAATTTTTATGATATTTTCCCTTTGTTCAGAAAAAGCAAAATATTTAGTAAAAGAGATATCATGTTTTCCATATTAATGAAGAGGAAGCTGAGCTCAGAGAGGTGAATTGACTTGCTCAAGGTCACACAGCCAGGAAGAGCTACAGCTGGAATCGGACTCTGATTCCTGAGTCTGAATGCTTAACTGCTGTTCTTTCTTGCCTCAACAACCACCGAATGGCTGGATGGTGGGATGGGTGGACCCATGGGCCTGTGGTAGGAATTCGTTGGAAAAGAGACTGGGGAAGGGCAAGCCAGCCCCAAAGATGAACATGCTGACTTAGAATGATTGTAGAGCAGAATGGGGCTCTTAGAAGACTGATTACTTTGGAGTCAGGCAGACCTGGAGTTAGGCACCTGGTTCTGCAAACTCCTAGCCATGTGGTCTTAAGCCAATTGCTTAAGACCCTCTCTGAGCCTCAGCTTTTCTCACCTGTAGTATGGATGCAACTAATCTCTTCCTGTGAGGAATTTGTGAGTGTTCAATGAGATCATGTGAGAAATGTGCCATGTATTACAGTTGGTGTTTAATGTTACCTTCCCTCAGCTTCTCAGTGGTCCTCTGGTGATTCAGTTAGTTTTTGCTGTGTAACAAACCACATGAAACTCCTCCATGGCTTAAACCAAGAATATCTTCTTTCACTTGGGAATCTGTGGTTTGGCAAGTTGAGCTGGGTTCAGCTGGGAGGTTCTTCTGCTGGTCCTGGCTGGGTTCACACAAGAGTTGGCCATCAGCTGCTGGTCAGCGTGTGTGGTTCCAACCTTGGGGTTGGCTGGCTGTTGGCCGTGGTTGCAGGGGTGAATAAGCTACATGTCTCTCATTATCCAGTAGGCTAGCATGGGCTTGCACTCTTTGTGGTGGAAGGGTTCCAAGCCCAGCAAAAGAGGGCAAGTTCCTTGGCAAAGCACCTCTTGAGCGTCTTCCTCTGTCACATTGGCTAAAGTCTCAAGGATTGTCATAGCTTGAATAATGCACTCCCATCCCCTACTCTGCAGATGTCCATGTCCTAATCCTTGGAACCTGTAAATATGTTACCTTTTATGGCAAAAGAGACTTTGAAGATATGTTTAAGAATCTTAAAATGGGGGGACTATCCTGAATTATGGTGGGCCCGTTGATATTATAACAAGTGTCTTTATAAGAAGCAGGCAGAGGGATACTACAGAAGAGGAGACAGTGATATGATGATGGAATAGAGACTAGAACCATGGGCTTTGAAGATGAAAAAAGAGGCCACAAGCTAAGGAATACAGTCAGCTGCTACAAGCTGAAAAGGCAAGGAGAGATTCTACCCCAGAATCTCCAGAAGGAGAACTCCGATGACACCTTGACTTTAGCTCTTAGACTCATTTTGAACTTCTGAGCTTCCAAAATAAGAACACATTTGTGTTGTTTTCAGTCACTAAGTTTGTGGCCATTTGTTACAGCAGCCATGGGAAACATTGGCCAAAGCAAGTCACTAGCCAAGTCCACATTCAAGGGGCAAGGAGCCGTGCGCGGTGGCTCAAGCCTGTAATCCCGATACTTTGGGAGGCCGAGATGGGTGGATCAGGAGGTCAGGAGATCGAGACCATCCTGGCTAACACGGTGAAACCCCGTCTCTACTAAAAAATACAAAAAACTAGCCGGGCGAGGTGGCGGGCGCCTGTAGTCCCAGCTACTCGGGAGACTGAGGCAGGAGAATGGTGTAAACCCAGGAGGCGGAGCTTGCAGTGAGCTGAGATCCAGCCACTGCACTCCAGCCTGGGCGACAGAGTGAGACTCCGTCTCAAAAAAAAAAAAAAAAAAAAAAAAACGGGGCAAGGAAACAACAGACTCCACCCTTCCTGTAAAAAATCTTTTAGCTTTTATTTTAGATACAGGGAGCACATGTGCAAGTTTGTTCCTTAGGTATATTGCACCCAGAGAGCGAGCATGGTACCCAATAGGTAGTTTTTCAGTTCTTTCCCCTTCACTCCCTCCCCTCAGTAGTCCCTAGTGTTTATTGTTGCCATCTTTAGTCCATGCGTACTTGATGTTTAGCTTAGAATAATGGCCTCCAGCTGCATACATGTTGTTGCAAAGGACATGATTTCATTCTTTTTATGGCTGCATAGTATTCCATGGTGTATATGTGCCACATTTTCTTTATCCAATCCACTGTTGATGGGTACCTGGGCTGATTTTATGCCTTGCTATTATGAATAGCATGGTAATGAACATACAAATGCATGTGTCTTTTCAGCATGATGATCTATTTTCCTTTGGGTAGACATCCAGTAATGGGAGTGCTGAGAACCTACCTTTTGATGAAAGGAGTCACAAAGTCACATTGCAAAGAGGAGTGCATATAGGTTGGAAATAATTTTTGGTCATATTTTGTAGTCTATTACATCTTAGACACTTCACCCCAGTGACTTAAAAAATAATAGTAATAATAATAATGATAATAATATATGCATATTTAGTGAGCACCTACTAGGACCCAGGCAGTGCTAAGCACATAGCACACATTTATTTATTTATTTATTTATTTATTGTTGTGGTAAAATATACACAAGATAAAATGTACCATTTTAACCATTTTTAGGCATACAGTTCAATGGCATTAGGGGTATTCATGGTGTCATGCAAACATCACCACTATCCATTTCCAGAATATTTAATCGTCCCAAACAGAAACTCTGTCCCTTTTAAAATGATAAGTTCATAGCCTCTGGTACCCTCTATTGCAGGGGTCCCCAACCCCCAGGCCAAGGACGGCTACTGGTTGGTGGCCTGTGAGAAACTGAATTGCACAGCAGGAGGGGAGTAGCAGGTGCGTGAGCACTACTGCCTGAACTTTGCCTCCTGTCAGATCAGTGGTGGCATTAGCTCCTCATAGAAGCAACAGCCCTATTATGAACTGCACATGTGAGGGAACTAGGTTGTGCATTCCTTATCAGAATCTAATGCCTGATGATCTGAGGTGGAACAGTTTCATCCTGAAAGCTTTCTGCCCCACTCCCCGCCCCCGACCAGTCCCTGGTGCCAAAAAGGTTGGGGATCACTGCTCTATTCCACTTTCTGTCTCTGTGAATTTGCCTATCCTAGGTACCTCCTATAGGTAGAGTCATCAATATTTTGCTTTGGTGTCCGGCATCTTTCCTTAGCACGATGTCTTCAGTATTTATTCATCTTGTAGTATGTATCAGAGTTTAATCATCACAGCAATCCCTCAAGGCAACAGAGGCTCGGAGAGGCACCAAGGTTGACTGGTCCAGGGCCACACAGCTGGTAAGAGGCGTGGGGTGGCCTGAACTCAGATCTCCTGGATTCCGAGGAGTGGGAGTGTGCTGGTCACTTTTCACTTCTCCATCCTGCTGCCCAGGGCACGTGCTGGGCCTCCCTGGTCTCAGTACCCATAGCCAAACCACGGCTCGATGAGGCAACCCCTCCCCCGACAAAGTCATCCATTTATTTCCCACTCTGGGCTACCCACCCAGCCAGGGACAGAACAATCACTTTTTCATCGATTCTGCTTCAATTAATTAAAAAATCCATCCGACCACTCCACAGCTTGATAGACTTTGAGGATTCAGAAGGAAATAAATAAATTAGTCCTGGAACAATGAGAGAGGAAGAGAAATGGCAGGGGGTGGGGGGAGTGGCAGATGGGGGAGGTGCTTAGATCCTGGGTCCAGCTCTGTCCTGCTATTTGCAGAACTTATAGGAGGACTGGGGGCCCCCAAAGACCCTCCATTGAGGAGCAGGGGCCCCAGACTTGGTGGTTGTATTAGTAGTATTTTAAATAATAGCTATTTTTACCGGGCATTACTTGGTGACGGGCCTTCTTTTATGTAAATTTTCTCATCAACTCCTCACAGCAGCTCTCTGAGTCAGATCAGGAAACCAGCTCAGAGGAGCTGGGTTACTTGTCTGAGCCTACACAGCTAGAATCCATCAGGGGAAAATTCTATTTCTCAGTTCTTAGTGCCCCTCTTTTACGGTGCATTTTTTGACTTGTCCAGTGAAGGGCTATGAGGGAAAAGGGCATGGGGCAGAGTTCTGTGGCTGGCAGGGAGTCTAGGTCATTGTCTCTAAGAGGGGAGCGCTTGGGTGTAGAACTCCTGGGAAGTTATTTGGCGCTGTAAGAGGTCTTACCTGATCATTTGCTGTGATGGCTTTCAAACTAGTTTTAATTTGCAAAATCTAACGTTGAAGTGAGATCCTATGTAAGTTTGCCACATAAGGGAAAAACAAAAAGCAACAAATAAACATATGAGGATGCTTGATTGAATAGCATCAATATTAGCAACAATAATAACTTGCCTTGTGGTGCTGGAGCTGACTACTGGTCCATTATTAAATATTCAGGAGTTTTGTAAGTTATGCTATTAGCTTGAAATAAGTTATAGTGGAAGTACTTACACCACAGAAATGGGTAAGTGCTACAGATCAGTACTCCTCCCCACTCCTGAGAGCTGTTTTACTAGCATACCACTGACAATAACCATTTAATGAACACTTGCTGAGTGTCGGACACTGCGTTGAACACTATTAAAAAACACCATTTGGCCAGGTGCGGTGGCTCATGCCTGTAATCCCAGCACTCTGGGAGGCCGAGGTGGGCAGATCACCTGAGGTCAGGAGTTCGAGACCAGCCTGACTAACATGGTGAAACCCTATCTCTACTAAAAAATACAAAAAAATTAGCCAGGTGTGGTGGCGCATGCTTGTAATTCCAGCTACTTGGGAGGCTGAGGCAGGAGAATCACTTGAACGCAGGAAGTGGAGGCTGCAGTGAGCTGAGATAGCACCATTGCACTCCAGCCTAGGTGACACAGCAAGAATCTAGCCCTGCCACCGCCCCCCCCGCCACACACACACACAAAACCAGAAGACAAAAACAAAAACAAAAACAAATTTACATTTAAACCACATTGTAAGGAAGATACTATTAATATACCCATTTCTCAGATGGGAACATTGAGGCTTGGGGCGGTGTACGTAGCCACTTACACAAAGTTAACAGCTGGTAAATGTTAGTGCTTGCCTCATTCAAATCCCTCATTCTATCTCAAGTACCATGAAGTATTTTTTAAATATTACTGAATCCCAGAGAGAAGAATCAGAGGGACAGACTTTCTCAGGATTGCATAGGGCACACAACAAGTTGGGTGAAGGGCTGGGACCAGGACCCCGCAACTTGTTCTAGGTTAGGAGGAAGCAGTGGAGATGTTTTCAGTGGGAAACTAGAGATAAAGAGTAATTGGGGCTCTGTCACAATTTCCTTACTCCCTGGAAGGTCCATCCTGGGGGTACTACAACCCTTCTGCCTCCTATTTGAAAGTGTAGGAAGGTCTGTCTACTAGACAGTCTCAAACCTCCATCCTGCCTAGGAACATTCAGTGGCCTTATCTCCATGGCAGGATGGACAGCAGGTGTCCTCAGCTCTCAGGGATGCAAAGATAGCAGCCACCTTGTATGGTTCTATTCAATTAAATGCCTGGCTTCTCGCTGGCCAGAGAGGGCAGTCCTAAAAACCAAGCTAGGATGGGGAAGGGTAAGTTCTCCTAGCAGGGTGTCCTCACCTGTTGAGAGCCCTGCAGCCTGCAGAAAAACAGGAGTGGAAACCAGGGAGGGAAGGGCAGGGCTAGGTTTGTCTCTCGCCCCTCTCCTGCTGCCTCCTTATTTCTGTAACTTTATGATAAAGGGGTGAACACTGGGCGGGAGACACAGGGAATCCTCAAAAGCTGGGGATCCAGTCGGGGTGCACATATAGGGTTGGGAAGAACCTTGACTCATATTTTGCAATTGACCATATCTGAGAATGCCTCCTCTCGCTCCAGGAACCAGTCTGAGAGGCTGCAGCCACAGTTCTGGGGTTCTATCTGAGATCCTCCCTGAGGCTTGTGTCCCATGAAGATCCCAGGGATCCCAGCTAGAAGAGCTTGAATGCCTCAGCTGGGGAATCCCTTCTGAGCCTCCAGCTGGGGCAGGAGTTGTCCCAGGACGCAACAGGTAACTGGCCATGAAAGAGAACAGAGGCTCATATATATCAAATATGTGCTATATGATGCAAATGTAATGATCTGGCTCTCATGATGTCTTCTCAAAGAATGATCTCCACTTTACAGATAAGGAAAACTAAGGCTCAGAGAGGGCAAGCATCTTATCCTGGTTCACACAGTCAAAAAGTGGCTGAATTCAGAATCCAAGCTTCAAAATGTAGGTTATTTTTTTTTTTTTCAGTTTTCTAGAGCAGTGCTGTCCAATACGAATGTAATACAAGCCACATATGTAATTTAAGTTTTTCTACTTTTGTTGTTAATTCTTTTGTTAATTACATTTTCTATTTAATGTTCACCATTTGGGTGACAGGTACACTAAAAGTCCAGACATCACCACTACGCAATATATGTATGTAAGAAATCGGCACTTGTACTCTCTGTATATACAAAAACTAAAAAAAAAAAATTCTAGCAGCTTCATTAAAAAAGATTGACAAGTAAGTGAAATGAATGTTAATATTTAATGTAACCAATACATCAAAATCATCGTTTCAATATATAATCAATAGAAACGGTGATGAATGAGATGTTTCACCTTTTTTTTTTCATTCTAAAGATATTTTATACTTGCACTTACAGTGCCGCTCCATCCAGATGAGCTACCTTTCGAGCACTCAGTAGCTACTGTAGCTTGCAGCTACTGTATTGGACAGCGTAGCTCTAGAAGTGGGGACATGCTTAGAAAGTAAAGCAAAAGAACATTCTCACATTCTCTCTTGCTCACTTTCTCCTTTAGGATACCTTATACCTGTGTCACTAGCTAAGATGTAATATTATAATAGCACATTGCTCCTTATGTGTCAGAAGCACCTCTGGGCAGTGGTGCAGGACCTGTCTCATTAAGGATCACACCAGCCTTTGGAAGGAACTATTACTACCCCTGTTTTGTAGTGGGGACATCTGAGGCTCAGAGACGGGAAATACTGCCTCGAATCACACTGCGTGTAACCTGTCACAGCCAGCATATAATCCCAGGGCCCCGGATGCTACATTGCAATTCTTAACTGCTAAGCCTGGTCACTGGTTAACTTTTGTCCTTAATCCTGTCTCTTCTGATTCACTCCCTTGAGCTCAAAGCCACAGGAAGAGGCTGCCTGGAGTCTTTCAACCACGCCTGTTGAAAGTAGATGGCCAGGCCTGGTGTGGTGGCTCATGCCTGTGATCCCAACACTTTGAGAAGCCGAGGTGGGCGGATCACCTGAGGTCAGGAGTTCGAGACCAGTCTGGTGAACATGGTGAAACCCTGTTTCTACTAAAAATAAAAAAAAAAAAAAATCCAGGCGTGGAGGCAGGTGCCTATAATCCCAGATATTCGGGAGGCTGAGACAGGAGAATCCCTTGAACCTGGGAAGCAGAAGCTGCAGTGAGCCAAGATTGTGCCATTGCACTCCAGCCTGGGCAACAAGAGTGAAACTCCGTCTCAAGGAAAAAATAAAAAAGAACGTAGATGGCCATTTGTATGTTGTCTTAGGAGAAATGTCTGTTTCAGGTCCTTTGCCTATTTTGTGATTGGGTTATTTGTCTTTTTTTGCTACTGAGTTGTATGAATTTCTGATTTATTTTGAATATGAACCCCTTATCTGGAGACCTATCATACAGCAGAGTGCCTATAGACAGGTACTAGCTGGATACTATAGCATAGTGCCTATAGCTAATAATACTGTATTGTATACTTAAAATTTGCTCAGAGGGTAGATCTTACACGAAATGCTCTTAATAACATAAATGACACAGGAGGAAATTTTGGGAGATGGTGGATATACCTAAGGCCTTGATGGCGGTGATGGTTTCACAGGTGCATACTCATTCCCAAACTAATCCATTGTAGCATTAAATAGGTGCAGGTTTCTTTGTTTTTTCTTTTTCTTTTTTTTTGTTTTGTTTTGAAACGGAGTCGCTCTGTCACCAGACTGGAATGCATTGGTGCGATCTCGGCTCACTGCAACCTCTGCCTTCCAGGTTCTAGTGATTCTCCTGCCTCAGCCTCCCAAGTAGCTGGGATTACAAGCATTCACCATCATACCCAGCTAATTTTTGTATTTCTAGTGGAGACAGGGTTTCACCATGTTGGCCAGGATGGTCTCGATCTTCTGACCTTGTGATCCGCCTGCCTCAACCTCCCAAAGTGCTGGGATTGCAGGCGTGAGCCACTGCTCCCAGCCAGATGCAGGTTTTTATGTGTCAGTCATGTCTCAATGAAGTGATTTTAAAAATAAATAAAACTTAAAAAGTTTTACAGAAATAAAAAACACATATACAAATAAATACATTAAATATGCCAAAAAAAAAAAAAAAGAAGTACATGGGCCTGCTCTGGCTCCCCGAGGTGGCTGTGGTCCCCAAGGGTCAGTGGCATTGTAAATGTCCAGATTCATAGGTCTGTGCCATGTTCCTCCAGCTGGGATGCAACTTGGGAATTCGTGTGTTCTGGAGTCACAAGACCTGGAACACATCTCGGCCTTTGCACTTCTGGGCTGTGTGGCCTTGAGCAAGTCACCTCACCTCTCTGGGCCACAGTCTCCTTGTGTCTGACAATGGTCTCTAGACTCCCCTTGTTATGGGATGGAGGCTGGGAAGCAGCGGCTTGTTTCCCTTTCACCCTATTTTGTGGATGGGAAAGCTGAGGCCCAGAGAGGCCAGGAGGCTTAGCTGGGGTCCCCAGGGAAGGAGTGACAGAGTTGGGACAGAACTGAGGCCTCCCAGGCACAAGCATCTTATTTCCACAAGACTCCCCAACCCCGGACATCTTGGAAGAAAGACGCGTGCACCTTGCCTGACGCCCAGACATTCTCTGACTCTCGCCAGCCTCAGCTCCTCGACTGAGCCCGGAGTCTGACAACCTGCAATTCCTGCTCATATTAGGTGAGATGGGCCACCTGTCATAAAAAGATTTATCTGGGACTTGGAACAAGTGAGAAAATGAGGCAGACCCAGAGAGCTGCTCAGAGACGCCACAAGTCTGTTTTCCTCCAATGGGGCCATTGAGGGGTTGGACCACCTGCCAGGCCTTGTTTCAGTTTGTCTGTTTTTAATCCTCCTCCTGAAAACAAGCGATTTCAAGTGAGAAGTGTGATTTTCTGTGCACTCCATCAAAGGTGCTTATTGAGCACTGAGATGTCACAGAGGTTTAGGTTGATCCAATGGACATCTTCTGAAAGTCTACAATAAATTTATCCTTTCATTCACTCGTTCATTGAGTCATCCAACCAACAAGCATTTATAATGACTGACCTCTGGGCAAAAGGCGAGGCCTCGTGCTAAGCTGTGGGGATTCAGAGATTAAAAACTTGGGTTCCCATCTTCAAGGTTCACTGTCTATATGGTAGACATGGTGCTACAGGTCAATTGGTACTGTGCTAGTTGACCAGATATGTGTACAATGAACTATGTCAATGAAGGGGTGAAGGGAAACCTTCCCAGTTGAAGGGCTATTTGACTTGGGCTCTGAGGGTTGAGTAGGAGTTCATTAGGCAGAGATGGGTGTTGTAGGTAGTGGTATTAGCATGAATGATGTAGAGGAGAAATTATGTATATAGAGGTGAAGTGTTATTTGACTAACACGTGGAATATCTGAAAGGATAAATCTGTGTGTGGGGGGGTAGGAGGTAGGGGTCGTAGTGGGGTGGAAAGCTAAAAAAGTAGAATGAGACAAATGAACAAGATCCTTGAATACCACACCCCGGACAGTAAATTGTACTCAGCTGGCACAGGAGAATGCAGCAGAGATTTTTATGTAAGGAAAAATGGGATCCATGCATTTTTAAAAGGGCTGGATGAAGCAGGAATTTTGCCCCCTTCAGGGTCTTACAGAGAATTGAGTGGATAAGATAGATTGTACCTCTTTCCCCAGAAGGTACAGCTAGATGGGAGTCTCGAGTTCTGAGGCTCAGTTCAAGTCCTGCCTCTTCCAGGTAGCCTTCCCTGATCACTCCTTCTCTGAATGTTTGGCTGATAAGAGCACCAGGGTGTCATCTTCACATGGATTTAAATTCTAGACCCATGTTAAACCAGCTCTGCTCTCCTAAGAAGGCATCTCATCCCTAGGGCTCTCACTTTCCTCTTCTCAGAAAGGAACATGATAATGACTGGAATATTGTCCTGGCAGGACTGTTCTGAAAATCAAATGAGATCATGGATGGGGAGGTGCCTGGTGCTGGGTTTTACTCCCTGGCAGGTGGGGCCAGGAAGTGAGTCTGCAGAGCCTTTCCCTGATCACTCAAATTGGATGCTCTGAAAGTTTCTGTTCTATTCCCCCTCCCGCCCAGAGATACTCGCTCTGACACTAACAGTTAGTTTTATTTCTAGAATGGAGGATCAGGGACAAAGCGAACCCTCTTAGTTCCAGGAGTGCCCATAAATTATGGGAAGATGAGAATATTTTAATACAAACCAAAGAAGCTCAAGTACAAAGAGCTGCTCTGAGAATGTGTTTTCTTCCCTCTTACTCCCCCTTCCGAATCCCCTGATATTTGGAGCTAAGAAGACTCCTTGGGGAATTGATAACAAGTAGAATATTTAAGGGTAGGGAGTCAGAGGTCTCTTTGGCGTTCCCTTTTCAGGGAAGTCACCTCAGAGTGTCTGGTATGTACATGAGTGACATAAAAGGAAGGCTGTGCATAGAGAAGGGGAGAATATGCCAAGAATTGTCAATTATGCAAAAAAAAAAAATTGCTTGTCCAAAAGAGTGATGTGTCTGGCTTTATTCCGCAGATAGAATTCAGCATTCTGGGCAAGGCCTTTGCCAGACTCTGAGATTTTTCTGGAAGTGCCTGTGGCATGGCTCCTCTGCCTCACCTGTGATGACAGGTCACTTGGCTCAGCTGGGGGTCACTTTCCAGGTGCTCCATCAGAGACAGCCTTAGGATTTGTGCTTTGACCTATCTCAAAGAGATCCTGCTATTCTGATTCCTTTGGTTGGGTGACAGTTTCCCGGAGGGACCTGGATTGGCGATGTGCCATGCCCAGTGCTATGCATGGGAGAAAAATGTCTTCAATGAGTGCATCAGTTATGTATTGGCACAGTTAATGCTGCATAACAAACAGCAACGTAAGCTCAAGAGTATATAACAGTAATTTTTTTTCTTTGGCTCGTAAATCAGCTGGGTGGTTTTACTGATCTGAGCCTGGCTTGCCTAATCTTAGCTGGGCCTGCTCATGCAAGCTGGTGGGTTGGCTAGAGCTGGCTGGTCTAGGATGGCCTCACTTGCACGTTCTATGGTTGACTAGCTGTTGGCAGGGGTGGTGGAGATGACTAGGTCCCAGGTCTTGTGTCCCCCAGCAGGCTAGCCTGGGCTTTGCACGGGAGCTGGGAGGGTTCTACAAGAGAAAGTGAAAGCTTGTTAAGACCCAGGTGCAGAACTGGCCTGATGTCACTTCTGCCACATTCTATTGGCCAAGGCAAATCATATGGCCAGCCCAGAGTCTAGAGGTGATGAAAAGTCTCCGTCCTTCAATGGGCAGAGCTTCAAAGTCACATTGCAATGGGCATGGGTATAGGGAAGGGCAGATCCTTGGGGCTTTTTTTTTTTAATCTGTATACTGAAATGGATAAACAGAAGTAGTCAGTTTCACTGACGAGTATTACTAGCACCTCTGTGTTGAGTCCTCTGCTAGGTGCTGGCAGAGGTGGTGAATATGAGACAGTCCCATTCTGAGGGTAAGAAACAGACATTGAAATGGATGATTGTGACCCAGTGTCAGTGCTGTAATGGGGGAAGCTTGGGCACTGGTGGGAGCCCAGAGGAGGTACACCCACTCCCTGGAGGTCAGGGAAGGCTTCCTGGAGGAGGTCACTCCTGATCTGAGTCTTGACATTTGAGTGGGAGCTGACAGGGTGAAGGAGGTGCCAAGAGGGGTGACAGGAGGAGGAGAAACCAGTCCAAGAAGAGGAAGCAGTGAGCGCACAAAGTCATGCATGTGAGACGGATCTGTTAGAGAGAGACGAGGGGATAGAGTGAGGGACAAGGCCTGGCCTAGCTTAGGGCACAATGCCCCTTGGAATTAGGAGACTGTTGGCTTGAGATATTCACCACACCCAGAGCAGGGTTTCAAGGGGTGTTCTGATAAAGGGGCTTTTCTTTTCTTTTCTTTTCTTTTTTTTTTGAGACGGGGTCTCACTCTGTCGCCCAGGCTGGAGTGCAGTGGTGCAATCTCAGCTCACTGCAACCTCCGCCTCCCAGGTTCAAGAGGTTCTCCTGCCTCAGCCTCCCAAGTAGCTGGGACTACAGGTGTGTGACACCATGCTAGGCTAATTTAGAAACTTTCTGCATCCTGAGGGGCATGCCCGCGTTTACCTGTGCTCATGGAGGAAGATGGTGTACAAACCCATATCTGGAGTTGTTTTCCAGTGTTACCCTCCACACCCATCAAAGTGCGGCTGGCGTGGATGTGGTGACCCTGCAGGCAGGACCCATCCCTATCTTTGCCTGGGAGCTTTTTAAAAGGTTGCCAGACGCCACTTCCACCTCTCCCGGAGCTCTGTTTCTCAGTCTCTTTTATTTGAATCCAGGGAAACTAGCTGAACGTAAAGCCATCAAAACCAAAGTGACCCGAGATGTCCGATTGGCCCAAATTGGCCAGAAAATGAGTATTTCCCAGCTTCCAGGAGGGTCTGTCTGCCTCAAGATCCTGAAATGTCAACCCCCTCCTTCCCCAGGAAAAGGAAGGAGCAGCTGGCTCAAATTGCTCCCCCAAATTCCTACCCTGGCAGTGGTTAAAATGTGATCCCTTTTATTCGAGTAATAGAGACGAAGTTCCCGGGCCTTCAAGAAGCATCAATCCAGAGATTTATTAACCAATTTAAAATACTATTGTCTTTCACTTCAGAGCAAGATTGAGGGGTGTTGTTGCAGGAATGTAAAGTCAGAGTGACTGAGCCTCAGAGCCAGGAGGGGTCTGTACCTGGGACTCAATAGATATTCATGAACATTCCCGTATTTAGTGAAGGAAATAACTTAATACCGACAGTGCGATGGAATAATAGCTATTTCCTGGCTGACTTGCAAGCCTCAGAAAATGAGATTGCAGCGGCTTCATTTTTCTTGTCTTTTCCTGCGCTCCCTGCCAGAGAAGGGGCCGCCACTGGGATTCTCTCTGCATTTGCAATGAGCTGGGGCCTGTAGCCCCCACTCAGGCCTGGTGACTCCTTTATCACCCCTTCTATTTGCTGTGACCTTGGCCTTGGCTTCATGGAGAGGTCACCCTGTGCCCAGTTTAGCTGTACAGATGACCAGGAAAGGAGATCAACCTTTATTTAGGTGGAGGGGCAGGCAGACTGGTTTATTTGAGGATGATTTTGACATTCATCCACTCATTCATTCATTCATTCATTCATTCAATACTCACTGAAGGTCTACGTATCACACTCTGAATGCTGAGCACACAAACACGAATACTATCCAGTCCTTCTCTCTTGCAGCTTGGTCCACTGAAAAAGCCACACAGTACAGCATTTCAGGGACCCCTACAGCTGTCCATACGAGGCTTAGAAAGCTTCAGAAAAAAATGAGATTGTGATACTTAGAAAGACAGAAGATCAGCAATGACCTCAGCAGGGACATGCCTCTTAAAAGTTGCCAAGGTCTGATTCATCAAGAGGCCACCTGCCAAGCACTTTACCTGCTTTGTTTCATTTGGATCTCATAGCAGCTTCATGATGTGCATTTTGACGTTCTCCCCATTTTATGGGTGATGAAATGAGGCTCATCTGGGTGCATTGACTTCCCCAAGGTTAAGCAGCCAGAAAGCGAAGGGTCAGGATTTGAGCCTGTGTTTGTTGGATTCTGATTCCGGGCTCTGGAGGGCCTCAGTGTTCTGCTGGTCTTTGCCCAGGTGGCAGGTGCGGGGAGGGTATTTCAGGCAGTGGGCACAGCCTGGGTAAAGGCACAGAGATGTGGAATGGTCCACCTGATGCTTTGGGGGACTGTAAGCGGTCGCTTATGGGTTGATGGCAAGATGGGAGTGGATGCTAGGGCAGGGCTGAGTGGAAACCAGGGTAGAGAGAGGTGCAGAGGGGCGTCCTGAGGAGTTTGGACCTGAACTGGTAGACAAGAGGGGAACCAATGAATGATTTTAGCCTGGAGACAGGGAAGCCTCTATGCACGATGTAATCTGCTTGGCCCTCCAAACTGATCTCCATCCTTCACCATCCTGCCCTGAGCCCAGGAAACCGACCTGCGTGGACCACGTCAGCAGGTTCTCTCTGGCTCTGGCTGGGTTCTGGCAATGAGGATCCCCAGCAGGAGATCAGAGGAGAGGGAAAAGAATGGCAGGGGTTCATCCTCTCGTTTTCTGGGCTGGCTGTGGCCTTGGACTGGAGGTCCTCAAAGTGATCTAACCCCACTCTCCCTCCTTCTAGGCTATGGTAGCCTCCCTCTCCCCTCATTCAGGCCTAAGCCTGGGAAGTAGCTCAGCTGCTTCCAGCCAAGGTTACCTACATTCCATCCGCACCTTTGGAATGAGTCCCTTTGTAAATAAACTCTCCTCAATTGACCTTAACTTGAGAGTGTCATCCATTTCCCTCCGACCCACACAGCTCCTTTAGGCCATCTTACATGCACGTCAGAAATCCTGAGATCAAGGTGTCCAAAGGACCAACCACATTCCTTCTGGAGGCTCCAGGGGGGAATCGGTTTCCTTGCCTTTTCCAGCTTCTGGAAGCACTCCTTGGTTCATGACCCCTTCCTTCATCCTTAAAGCCAACAGGGTAGCATAAGCCAGTCCCTCCCCCGTTCTCTCTGACCACATCTTTTCTCTTTTACTTGCACCCCTGCCCACCCTGCCCCCGACTCCCTTTATAAGAATCTTCATCATCATATTGTTTTTTTCTGGCTAACCCAGGATAATATCACATCTCAAAACCCCTAATGTAATCACATCTGCAGAGCCCCTTTTGCCACGTCAGATAACATATCCACAGGTTTTGGAGATTAGGATGTGGGCGTACTGGGGGCTGTGATTCAGCCTACTATAGCCAGGGAAGTTTGGATTCAGAAATCAAGCCAGGACAATATCACAAGTACATCTGCACTCCCACCGAGGCATGGGAATTAGCATATATGGGCATGATGGCATGCCCCAGTTCCAGATTTCCTGAGTGACCTTGTGCAAGTCACTAAGCCTCTCCATGCTGCAGAATTCTTGTCTATCAAATGAGTGACTTGTCCTGCGTATGCTCTGAATCTGAGCTCAATGGTTCAAGAAGCTTTCAATGAGTATATAAGTTCTCAAGGGATCAGTATTCACAACCATATATTTGGGTAAGAAAACATAAAACCCACCTATCCACACCTGAAGCCACACCTCTGGCTTGGGAAGAAAGAGGTGTGTCTGTTGTGTTATGGACCGGGGGACCACCAGAGCAAGTTTTTGTTTTGTTTTGTTTTGTTTCTTCTTGTTGGCCATGGGGCCAGGGTTTGCTCTGTCACTCAGGCTGGAGTGTAGTGGTGAGATCACAGCTCACTGCAGCCTCTAACTCCAGGGCAGGGTCAAAGTATCCTTCTGCCTCAGTCTCCTAAATTGCTGGGAATACAGGGCATGCATCACCATGCCTGGCTAATTTTAAATTTTTTTGTAGAGACAGGATCTCACTATGTTGTCCAGGCTGCTCTCAAACTCTTATCCTCAAGTAACCCTCCTACCTCGACCTCCCAAAGTGCTGGGATTACCAGTGCAAGCCACCAGTGCACCTGGCAGAAATTTGCATTTTAGAATGAGTCCTCTGGGTGCTGGCGGAGAATTTATTCTAACGAAGCAAAAGTGGAGGCAGGAAGACCATGGAGGAGGCTGCTGAGGTTGTTCGGGCAAAAAATAAGGTGCCTGGCCCTAGAGTGGGCACAGCCAGGGTGGCAAGAGGTGGGAAGGTGTAAGCGATGCAGGGAGGTCCACCTAACAAGACATGGTGATGGACCAGGTATGGAGCTGGAAGAAGGAGATGACAAGGATGCTTCCTGGCCCGGGGGGCTGGGTGGAGTTTGGCATCATCTGCTGAGCTGGGGCCTGAGAAGAGAAGTAGTCCTGGGTAGAAGGAAGATACTGAGTTTGTAAAGCACACTGAAGTCAAGGAGCTGGAGATCATCCCACGGGGGCTGTCCAGAGAGACACACGGATCTAGGGTAGAACAATGTAGGTGTCAACAGCTCATAATGGGAGAAGGAAAAATCCAGCAGCCAAAGTGATGTGTTTGTTGTTGTTGTTGTTTGTTTGTTTGTTTCTTGAGACGGAGTCTCACTCTGTCCCAGGCTGGAGTGCAATGGTATGATCTTGGCTCGCTGCAACCTCCGCCTCCCGGGTTCAAGCTATTCTCCTGCCTCTCAGCCTCTCGAGTAGCTGGGATCACAGGTGCGCGCCGCCATGCCGGGCCAATTTTTGTATTTTTAGTAGAGACGGTGTTTCACCAAGTTGGCCAGGCTGATCTCGAACTCCTGACCTCGTGATCCGCCCACCTCGGCCTCCCAAAGTGCTGGGATTACAGGCGTGAGCCACCGTGCCCGGCCTAAGTGATGTTTTGCAAAGCAAATCAGACCAGCCACTTGTGTGTTCAGTGGTTTTCCATCTTACTCAGCATGAAGTCTGATTGTTTTTACCGGGGTTACACGACAAGGTTCTACACACTCCATGTGCCATCTCCTCTTCACTCACTCTGCTCCAGGTTCGGCCGTCTCCTTGCTGTGATTTAAATTCAATCGCGCATGCCCAGTCAGATCTTTTTCTCTCTGCCCTGTCTTCCTTCGCTTGCACAGAAATGTTTGGTCCCCACAGTTTCTTTCCCTTGGTCTGCAGATGTAGGGATTATGCATCCATAGATGCTTCCAGCAAGCGTCTTCCAGCCCTGAATGCCCCGTACCTCCACCCGTTGGAGCCAGCTGTGCTTCCTGGTCAAGGACAGAGGGTCTGTCTCCTCTTGAGTCTCTGGGGCCCATCCAGTCAGTTCCCAAGCTGGGGTCCTCAGCCCCTTTCAGGACAGAAGGGGGTCATGCCCCACCCTGGGACTTCTAGGAGAGATGGAGACAACATTTTATGGAGGGACAGATGTTACACAGGGAGACCACACTCTTTTGTATGGGTTTCATACGGGTTATGAAGAAGAACAAAGGAGTCGGCTAGAAAGGGACAGGCATTCTCTGTAGCCAGAATATTAGGCAAGACGTTTCAGAGGAGGTAAGGTTTCATCAGGGACAAATGAGTGGGTAATGAAGCATGTTGCCAGAATATTCCAGGCAGAAGAAACCAGTGCAAAGGCCCTGTGGCAGCAGGGTCTTGGGGAGTGTAAGACGTGGGAAGAGTGCATAGTGGTGGGAGAGGAAGGTGGACAGAAGGAGAGGCTGGCAGACCCCAGACCATGCATGCCTTTGAGGCCCCAATCAGGAATTGTTTTGGATCCCGGGAATAAAACATCGAAGAGTCTTAAGCAGGGAGTGACACAATCGGGTTTGATTTTGACAAGATCCCTCCTGGTTGGAAAAGGGACTGGGGAAGAGAAAGTATAGATCTCAGTTTAGAGACAACGGCCTTGGATGGGACAGATGGAGAGACGGAAGGCTGGAGAGTGGGCAGTAAGTCTCAGATACGGAAGAGGGAGGAAGATGCATTTCCAGCTTGTTTCCAGCCCCTCCCATGGAATCAAGGGAAAGTGTTTTAGGATGAAATCCCAGACAGCCCTGTTTTCCCAACCAGTTTGTAGTATCTAGAAAACTTGGGCTATTAGAGATGGCCTAGGGAAAAAATAATGTTTCTAACTGTAAGAAGATGCAGAGAAATTCCTGGTTGACAGATTGCCAGGAGGTCCTAAGGGAAATTCCTAGCACTCAGATGGGGATGTGGGCATCTGTGGGGTAGGGGGGAACATTGTCATCCCCGTTTTCAAGATAAGGAGAATCAGAGAAGTTGGTGACTTTACCAAGTCCACACAGCTCGCTAGCAGTGAATGACTCATGCCTATAATTCCAGTACTTTGGGAGGCCAAGGCGAGAGGATTGCTTGAGGCCAGCAGTTCGAGACCAGCCTGGACAACATGAGTGAGACCTCCTTTCTATAAAAATAAAATAAAACAACAATAATAATAATAATTAAAAGAAACAAGATAATTTTTATGGGCCCCTAAGTATATTGTGGTCCCTAGATACTCTGCCTACTGTGCCTAATGGAGAAGTTGGCCTTGATAAATTGAGCTCTCAGTTCTGTCCTGGACTCAAAGCATCCATTGTTTCATTTAAACCACAGCAAACAATCATGGAGGAATGATTCTGCCCATTATAGAGATGGGAAAACTGAGGTTCAGAGAGGTTGACCGGCTCACCCAAGAGATCAGAGTGAGTCTGTGGTACAGCTTGTGTCTGACACTTTGCCCCATCATCACAGAAAGTTCCAACCAGGGTACTCTTCAGCCACGCTGAGAGTGAGTTCCACAGGGCAGTGAATTTGTCATGCCCCCAAAAGAAACGCTGAATTGAAGCAGGGAGACCAGAGAGATTTGGCTGACTCGATGACCTCATGCCTGAATTATGGCCGTAGAGTGGTGGCCAGGGGTGGGGACAGAAAAAGAGCCAGCTCCTGGCCTGTGATTTGAACTTCTTTGCAAAGCTGGTGGCCCCTGGCTCCGTGGGATGCAGATTAGGGCTATTTATGGCCTGGGAATTACTAGTCTCAGCTCAGCATACAGGTGGCAGGTGATAAGGTGTCTGCTCAATAATGAGCTCAGTGGGAAGTTAATAAACACCATTCTGTTCAGGGAGGCAATTGCAGATTCAAGCAGGAAGTAAGAGGAATAGCTCAGGGACCCTGGGGGTGGCAGCACCCCTTGAGTTGAGAAGCAGCTGCCCTGAGGAGTTCCTTCCACACCCCTGCAATGTCAGGGGAACCCTGAGGAGTCCCTTCCACACCCATGCAGTGTTAGGGGAGCCGTGAAGTCAGTCAGTCCCAGGCTCTTAACAATGGCTCAGCTGCTCCCTGATGCATGACCTTGGGCAAGTCCCTTTTCCTGTGCCCACCTTGGCTGCCTGCTGTGTTAAACAGAGATAATGAGAATTAAAATAATGTAATGGTAACAGCCCCAACCTTATTGCCATGCCACAAATGTGTAAGCCTGCCATCCTGTCTAAGGCCAATACATGGAACTGCTATACATGGTTCTTCTCAAATCCACTGTTTTTTTTTTTTTTTTTTTTTTTTTTTTTTCTGGTGTAAGTGAAGAATTGAAGGCTTATGGGGTAAGTCTACAGACCGTTATTGAGTTCCTACAGAATATGCGGTTCTGGGCTTGGCGCTGGATTAGTCAGGTCCTGCTGGGTCTTGCACTCAAATGACAAACCTACAAGGCTTACACCGTGTGTCAGATGGCCACTGTGAAGCAGCATCAGGGAGCTGGGGAGGAGGAGTGGACAACTTTTTTATTGGGGGGAGGTCAAGGAAGGATGCTTGAATAAGGTAGCATTTGAGCAGAGTCCTAAAGACAGTGAGGGCACAAATCATCGGACTAGCAGGGGGAAAAGCTCTCCAGGTGGGGAGAACAGCAAGGGCAAAGGCCATGAGGTAGAAACATAATAGTTCTGTGGGGCTTTTGTCAGGATTTCTCTTGGAGGAAAGGCTTATTACCACAATGACTTGAGAGTGCTGTCATTAGCCTATGACCCTCAGCTGTCGGCTTGTTCAGAGGTGGCTTAGCTGCAGGTGGCTGGCTGCCCACATCCAATGACTGACCACAGTAGGGATATAAGGGTCTGGCCATTTTTGCCCGATGCTCTCCAACTCCGATGGGCCATTCTAGTTCCAGGGCTCCCTGCAGGACTGATGGAGGCTGTTCATGGGCCTGTACCCCTCCCTGGCTTCTCCCTCTGCCCAGTCCTCATGCCTTCCCTTCCTTTTCACTGGTATTGATCCCAGGGGTACATGCTTAGCTCCATCTCAGGACTCAGTTTCTCCATTTAGTGTGATTGAACTACACGCAGTTGCACAACCCTGTAGTCCCAGCTACTAAGAAGGATCGCTTGAGCCCAGGAGTTCGAGGCTGGAATGAGCTATGATTGCACCACTGGACTCCAGCCTGGGCAATATAGCAAGACTCTCTCTCTAAAAAAAAGAAAAAGAAAAAAAAAAGGTGTAAATGGAATTGATGACCCCAAGGGTTCTTTCATCCCACATTGTGTAATATAAAGCCATTCCAGTTGGGATCAGGGAAGCCCTCCCTGTACCTTTTTATTTCTAAAATTCAACCTGCAAAAGCTTTGTAGGAAATTTTAAGGACTTGGGCTTTTAGTAAGATGGGGACAGCCGGGCGCGGTGGCTCAAGCCTGTAATCCCAGCACTTTGGGAGGCCGAGAAGGGCGGATCACGAGGTCAGGAGATCGAGACCATCCTGGCCGACACGGTGAAACCCCGTCTCTACTAAAAAAAAATACAGAAAACTAGCCGGGCGAGGTGGCGGGCGCCTGTAGTTCCAGCTACTCGGGAGGCTGAGGCAGGAGAATGGCGTAAACCCGGGAGGCGGAGCTTGCAGTGAGCTGAGATCCGGCCACTGCACTCCAGCCTGGGCGGCAGAGCGAGACTCCGTCTCAAAAAAAAAAAAAAAAAAAAGATGGGGACACATTGAAGGGTTGTGGCCACAGGGGAATGTGATCTGATCCGCCTTTTCAAAGGCCACTCTGGCTGCCGTATGGAGAAGGAGGATTACCGTGGACTCCGGAAGGCCAGGAGAAGGTTGTTACAACAGTTGCAGAACAAGAGCACGAGTGTCTTTGTGTCCCTGGAAAAGCCACTTCCCCATATCTGGGACTCAGTTTCTCCATTTAGCAAATGGAACGATGACTTCAACATGCTGATTGTTTGATAAAGGTCATTCTGGGGGTCAGTGGGCCCTCTTGATTTCACAGCTAGAAACGCAATTACTATGATTGCTATCACCACTGTTACTGCTGAGAACAAGTCTCGATGGAAGACAGCAGTTCTGGAAAAGAGGGGAGCAAAAGACCCTCTGTTTGATGCTCTGAGGGTCTTCTGGGGCATACTCTTCTCAGGAAGATCATGGATTTCCATTGCTGCTCTAGTTTAACAGGATTCACTCTTTGTCTGTACCCCCTTTGTGCCAGGCCCAGTGCTAGGCACCAGAGATGCAGCTGTGAACAGACTTCGTCCTGTCCTCATGGAGTTTATAATTTGGTGGGGAAGACAAACAAGTCGATGGGAAATCACAACATGGTAAAAAGTGCCTGATAGCGAGTGCAGGAGTGTATGGATGTACAAAGGAAACACCTAAACAAATTTTAGAGGTGAAGTAAGGGGAGAGAGGGCAATGCTCTGGAAGAAGTAGAAGATCATACCACTGCATCCAGCCTGGGCAACAGAGCAAGACCTGTCAAAAAGAAAGAAAAGAAAAGAAAAGAAGGAAGGAAGGAAGGAAGGGAAAGAAAGGAAAGAAAGAAAGAAAAAGAAAGAAAGAAAGAGAGAGAAAGGAAGAAAGAAGAAAGAAAGAGAGAGAAAGAGAGAGAGAAAGAAAGAAAGAAAGACAGGAAGACAGACAACAAGTAAAAATTAGCAAGAGAGAATGGGTGGAATGGAAAGGAGTCCCAGGCAGAGGAAACAGCCTGGAGAAAAGGCCTGGAGGTGAGAGAGATCAGGATTGTTCTAAAAGTCTAAGTGTTTTGAAGTGGCGGGGCGCAGAGTATGAGAGATGGAGTCAGAGGTGGAAGCTGCAGGGGATGGCAGGGCTTGCATCAGGGAAGGCTTGGCTTAAGAGTTAAGACTTTTTGTCTTAGTCAAGTGTTTCCTCATTCAATGCCACAGCTGTTCGTGTCATCAATTAGTGGCTCCAGTTCTGGTTCTTATGGCTAAAAAGACACCCAGAGGGCCCTCTCATCCCAAGAATGGTCTTTATCACACAATCCAAATATGTTGATGCCATTCATTTCATTTCCTAAATGGAGACACTGAAGCCCAGGCAAGGAGAAGTGGCTTGCCCAAGGACACACTGCAAAGCTGGGCCACAGCATTGGACTGGGACTCTTTCCTGCCTCATGCGTCAAGGCTTTGTCTCTATAGCTGTGCCCTGTTGTTTGAGCAAGCAGCTAAAACTCAGGTAAAGCCCCCAGCATGAGACTGGCCTGCAGTCGGTGCTCAGTCAATATCAGTTCTCTTCTTTCTTTTCACGAGCCCTAGCTCTGCCACCACTCCCTGACTGTGCAGACTTTGGGCAAGTTGTACCTCCTGGACCTCCTCTTCTTCTTCTTTTTCTTTTTTTCTTTTTCTTTTCTTTTCTTTTTTTTTTTTTTGAGACGGAGTTTTCTCTTGTTGCCCAGGCTGGAGTGCAATGGCATGATCTTGGCTCACTGCAACCTCCACCTCCTGGGTTCAAGCAATTCTCCTGCCTCAGCCTCCGGAGTAGCTGGGATTACAGGCACATGCCACCACGCTCAGCTAATTTGTGTACTTTTAGTAGAGACGGGGTTTCACCATGTTGGCCAGGCTGATCTCGAACTCCTGACCTTGTGATCTGCCTGCCTCAGCCTCCCAAAGTGCTGGGATCACAGGCGTGAGCCACCGCGCCCGGCCTCTTCTTTACAGGATGCGTAGGACAAGAAGCCTCCGGGAGCTTCTGAGAATTGAAAGGGGAAGGTATCTATTCAGGTGCTAGGATAGTCACATGATTCCTTTTCTGTTAAGATTTTCTACTCTCCAGGGCAGCCTGGGACATTTTGCTTTGCCCAATGCCCTGCAGTTTGCAAATTGCAAACAAGAGCAGGGGGCCAAAAGGGAGAATGCACAAAAAGCCAAAGTGGTCCCACAGTGTGTGTTTGTATTTGGGTTTTGTCTCTACAGGAGAGTCGTTTCCAAGTCGGCAGCTGCCTGTCTCCTTTGAAGAGCTTTGGAAGCAGCCACCATCCATCACTCGCTTGGCGTGACTGTTAAGTACCAGCGCTCAGGGCTGAGGGCTGCGGGAAGGGGCTCCGGGTGGGGTCAGCTCAGGGCCAGGGAATTAGAGGGAGGCAATCAAAATGGAGGGACTGAGCAAACCAGTTAACATGCAGGCTGTGAGTGAGGTGGCACTCGGTCTGATCCCCAGGTAGTGGGCGCTTGCAGCGTAGTTGCCTTATGAATGTTCTAGGAGTTTGGTAGCAGATTCTTTTTCTTACCTTGTGGAAATGGTCCTCCCCTATACTCTGCACCCCTTCCCAGCCTCAGGGATGGGCATGCAACCCTGGCCTGGACAACCAGCACTTTGCAACCCTTCTGTCCACACAGAGCAGGTAGGATGGTTATATGGTCTTCAGTTGGTCCAATAAGACTTGGAATTCTGCTGTGGTTGCTGAGTTCGTTTGAGGAACACCTAGAGTTAGTTGCTTATGGTCATCTTACCTGCACGAGGGGAAAGTCTTCATGAAAATAAAGCTATCACAAAAGAAAGATACCAAGAGATGGAGAAAGATTCCTGAGTTCCTAGATCCAGCCATACCTGATGCTGTTCCCTTATACATTTTTTTCTTTTTGCTCTTCTGCAGACAGTGACTTAACCCTTGGACTTTTTCTGCTATTTCAGCCTGTAAGCTGCTTTTATAGGTAGCTTTTATAGGTAGGTTTAAGGTAGTTTTTTTGAATTGGACTTATGTCAAGGGTTGCCAAGGGTCCTTACTGTTACACTCATTAGGCATGTAATGTCTCCCCCCGGACCTTTCTTATCTGTAAAATGGGAATGATAATAACATAGATCTATTATGTAGCTTAAATAAAATAATACAAATAAAGCACTTATCAGTGTTTAGCTAGAATACAAGCTCAATTCAGCTGCGATTAATCCACCACACTCATCCTTTAAGTTTCAAAAAGTTCTTTCTCCTTCACTTGTTCTCGTATAAAGGGTTCCTGTGAAGTTTAAATGAGGTATCATGAGTGCACAATGTCTACAATGTGGTCTGGTACATTTATAATGTAGCTGTTAAATGGTTTTCCGATTGGAAAGTTATGGAAGCCCAGGTAAGGGAGGACTGCAGGGCCAAGAATGGAAGGCAGGGAGAGGTGGTTTGAGTAGGATGACTGTCCACTCTGCGAAATAGTGGTGAGGCTATCTCAACTGGCAGCTTAGCACTTTGCACAGTGCTGGAGCCACTGGCATGAGTGAATGTGTGCCCACATGAGAGAATCAATGAATAGTTCAACCACAGCCAGGACTTTGACTTGATCTTGTAGGGAGCTGTGCACGTTCCTAAATTGGGGGCTGACAAAAAAGCATCCTTCACAAAGGACCCTCTAGAGCCTACAGGGGCTGAAGAGGAGGTGGGGAACCTGGAGCTGAGTGTGCAAGAGTTGCCTGGAGTTGGGATTGAGAGGAAACATCAGGGGCATGGATGAAAACAAGAGAGCTGATGTAGAGAGCTCTGATCACACTTAACACAAGACCACGTGCACGTGAGTGTGTGAGTGTGTGGGGCCTTGCTGGTGAGCTCATGTGTGTGGAGTGTGTGCTAGTGTGTTTGAGTGTGTTGATGAGTGGGTGGAGATAGGTAAATTCAGTGTGTGGGTGTGTGTGAGGAAGAGAGTGTGAGTTCCATGTAAGTGTATCTGAGTGTGTGTGTGTGTGCACACTGGGTTTGTTGGAAGCACTGGTTAGACGGCTTTTTCTTGTGAGGAGCTCTGGCCAAATGCGGAATGATAATCATCAGCTTTCTTTGCCTGGCTCCCTTGAAGGTAGAAGTTGGGTCTGGTGAAACTTTGTATGCGTAGCCCCTGGCATGCTGCAGGTGCTTCGTAGATATGTGTGGAATGAAGGGGTGAAAGAGTAGGAGGGGCCAGGTGCGGTGGCTCAAGCCTGTAATCCCCGCACTTTGGGAAGCCGAGACGGGTGGATCATGAGGTCAGGAGATCGAGACCATCCTGGCTAACACGGTGAAACCCCATCTCTACTAAAAAATACAAAAAACTAGCCAGGCGAGGTGGCGGGCGCCTGTAGTCCCAGCTACTCAGGAGGCTGAGGCAGGAGAATGGCGTGAACCCGGGAGGCGAAGCTTGCAGTGAGCTGAGATCCAGCCACTGCACTCCAGCCTGGGCGACAGAGCGAAACTCCATTTCAAAAAAAAAAAAAAAGAAAGAGTAGGAGAAAAGGACTTCGGGCCCGTGGTCCAAGGAGCTCCTACAATGAACATGGGCATTCCAATGGAAGGGACGTCTGCATTGCACTGCTCTAGAAGAAGCTCTGCACAACAATCAAACTTAATGCTTGCAACGAGGCCAAACAGATCTGTATCTGTAGATCAGGACATATACTAATAACACTCCTTCTGTTTAAAACACTATATTCTGATTACAAATGCAATACATGCTCATTGCAGTAAATTGGGAAATTTTAAAAAAAAGAAAAAAAAAGAAAACTCATCCATAATTCCATCTCCTGGAGATAATTACTATTCTCATTTTTATGTATATCCTTCCAGAGTCTTTTAGAACACATGCACACGTATGTTACTTTCTTCTTTTTTTGTATCAGTAGGGCTCATGTGGCAATATCATTTTTAAACTCATCCAGTAACTCCCGAATCCCTACATTGTAAAATATCCCTTGTTAATATTATTTTGACTGGCCATATTAAATTTCATGATTTTAAAAAATGCATTTCTGTATTTTTGCCATTTTGGCCTCTTCTTTGCCATTTTCAGTCGTTCTAAATGATGTTCCTGGAATGCACTGTTTTCATTTCTTTCTGGGCCTTTACACAGACTTTTCCAAGTGGGCTTCTTTTCCCGCCCTCCTTTGGGCTCATTCGAGTTATCTTTGAGGTCCCAGCCTAGATGTGCCTCCTCCAGGAAGTCTTCCCTGATGCATCCATTGTGGATCAGATGCCCCTCCTTCCTGTGGCGTGTTCTCCTTCTCTCATCAGGATGTGTGAAACAATGCACATAGATGGCTTACTCCATCCAGCCTGGACTAGGAGTTCCAAGGAGCCCAGGGTCCCATCTTATTCATGGCAGTACAGTCCAACACCGAGTACGCCATGAATAAGTACTGGAGAGATGTGGAATAAACACTGTGGCATATGTTTCCTTACAGCTACCTGGAACCATCATGAGGAAATACTGGCACCCGCATGTGATACTTGAGCTGAAATGTGATACTTGGGTTTAGCATCCAGTTTCATCTGATTCCAAAAGATGGTTTCCACTTTGCCACACCTTCTCCATCCTAGCACCTCAGCTTGTTTTCCGTTTTCCTTACCCCCAGCCTCCCAGCTCCTGGGACAGGCCGGGGCAGAGGAAAAGGAGTCAGGAAGAGGCCTCTGCAACCCGGGAAGTAGACGGCATCACCTGCTCTGGCAGGAGACTGAACTGGGAAGACTCCTCTGCTGACAGCATTTCCTGTGACTCTCCTCCGGGGGAGAAGTTGGCCTCCTTCCCTCTTGCTGGGGACTCACAAAATCCGATTTGAAATCTACTCAAGTGTACATTAACCAACTTCCTCTTGGCACCGGCTGGGGAGCCTATAATTAGAGCAGACACCATACCATTTAGTGGGTTTCATTCACATGAACACAAAGTGTAGTTGCAGAGGGAGACGGCTTCAGAAGCAAACTTCTGGGAGAATTTGTGCTTGCAGTGTGTCCTAAGGACCCACAGGCCGACTGCGTTTCTAAGCGCAGAGGTTACGGCCGGCCGGACTTGGTGGGGAGGTGATGCCGTGTCATCCTTAAACACACAGGACTTGGAATTGGGCACACTTGTATTCAGATCCCTGCTCAAGACTCAGGTAAGCAATGCAACTTCTGTAAGGTGGTTTCCTGATCTGTGCAACCGGGACAGCATCCATCAGCAATCTCACAGGGTTACGTTGTCTAGGTGCAAATGAGATGGTGGAGATATAGATGTATATGTCAGAGAAGGTGCTCTCTAATAACAATACTTATGACTATTGTGAAAACCACCACCAGTAACAAAATAACCAGTGTGTATTGAGTGCTTACTACATTCAACACCCAGTTCTAACACTTTGGATGCATGAACTAAGTTAGTTTCACAACAATTCCATATGGTAAGTAATACTAATGTCTTCATTATACATTTGGGGAAAGTGAGTAACAAGGAAGTTACGCCACTTGCACATGTTCACAGGCTGATAGCTTTTTCTAATATTTCAAGGGATGGAAGAGAATGTGATGGTATAAGACAGCATAATGGGTTGACTCATGGGCTGTATAACCTCACTGATGCTAAGAATCACATTTTTCTTATTATGGTAATAATAATAAGGGACCCAGAAAGGGGAGAGAGTTCAAGATAAACTCTCATTTTTGGATGTACCTAATATAATCTAGGTACTTTTACAGGGATGATTTTATTTTGTTCTTGTCCCCTGGAGATTGCAGGTGTCAAAGAATAGATTCAGAGAGCAGCAGTGTATCTTGCACGAGGTTATGCAGAACTGCGGTTACAACCCTGGTCAGTCTAATTACAAGTTAATTACTCTTTTTACAATGTTGCCTGGGTGGATCAGGACTCTTTCAGGTGCAGAGGCTAGTTTAAGGGAAGAAGAAAACTTGTTGGATCATTAGTAGGCCTTCAGGCATGGCTGAATCCAGGTGCCTGAATAAAGTACACGGGCATTTATTCTCCAGCCTCTCTTTCCTCTGTGATGGCTTTATCCTCAAGCGATTACTCTCCTCATTGTGGCAAGACCTCTCCTTGCTCTTTGGTATCTGGTTGACCACCTCCCACCTCCACCCAGTTTCATTATCTCACCCCAACCTAGAAGACTAGGTGATATAGTCTTCAGGGGCCAGCCTCCTGGGACCCAGAGCAGAATAAAGAATAAAGTAGAATAGACCTGGGGGTTGGGGAGGAAGGAGAATTACCAGCATCCTCTCCATCTCCCCACATCCAGGCTCCAGTCTCAGTTCTTTCTTTGGTGCTGCATATTTTCTGCAGGAAAAACTGCAGACTGCTTTGAAGTTCCATCTTCATCCTAAGGACCAAACAGTCTTCTTTATCCTACCAGACATTGGCTGGGCCCCCATCCAATGAACCAATCAAGAAGAAGCCTGAAAGCACTCTCCATCTGACCTGGGATCCCTCTCTGTCAAAACCCAGGATGGGCCAGGGCCCACCCACGGATGTCTGACTTTGGTTTCTCCTTTCCCCAGCTGCTCACTCAACCTCTTGACCAAGCCCATCCAATTTCCAGTGATTTCCTTGGATTCTATTTCCTTTCTGCTTATATTCCAGTCTCTACCTCTTTTTCTGTCCAACCATCTCTGTTCCTCATTCCTGCCCCATTCTCACTTCCCTATTTCTTGTCCCACTGAACACCCCTATCTTGTTTCCTGCTCTTTGTAGACATGGCATTGGGGGACCAACCTTACTCATTCCTTCTCTGCATGCTTGGCTTCTGCCTGAGCACTATTCACCCTCTGTGTGATTAAAGGCAAATTACCTTCCGTGAGCCTCAGTCTACTTAGCTGCAGAAATGGGAATGATCCCCTTTCATCTACTGGCTGTGGTGGGAGCCAGAGCTTGGCGATTGTATTTACAGTGACATGAACACAATATGTGAGGAATTACCAGGAGGTTCCAGGCTGCCACGAGACTGGATTTGTACAGATATCGCCTATTATGAGGTGTCATGTTGCATTTGCAGGAGGTAGCTGTATGGAATTCCACTCTCTTGCACCGTATGAAATATTCACCTGCCTTCTCTGGAATGGACGAGGGCTTCTTCCTTGTTTCCTGACTGATCCACCTCAGAGGAAGCCAGGCTGCAGGCTGTCACTAATGCAAGGTGATGCCAGGATCCAATGTAGGGCTTTGGGGAACTGAGACAGAGGGATGAGGCTGGTGGGTGGTGCAGAATGGAAGTAGGGGATTTGAGGCCCTTAGCAACCCAGGGTCAATTAGGGCTTCTTACTTGCTCCCTATAGGAAAAGACGCATGGCGTTGGATGGAGTTATGAGTTGAGTTTTGTCCCCTCCAGCATTCCTGTGCTGAATCCCTAACTCCAGTACCTCTGAAGGTGACCTTATTTGGAAATAGGGTTATTTCCAAATAAGATGTTATTAGGTAGGATGAGATTATGCTGCAGTAGAGTGTTCCCTAATCCAATATGACTGGTGCCCTTATATAAAGGGGAGATTTGGACACAGAAACACACACACGCAAGGAGAATGCCATGTGGAGACTGGAGTTACGCTGCTGAAGCCAGCAAACCATCAGAGGCTAGGAGAGGGGAGCAGAGCATCCCCGGGGCATGGCTGTGCCGACACTTGATTTTAGACTTCCGCCTTCCAGAGCTGTGAGTCAGCATATTTCTGTTGTTCTATGCCACTTAGTTGGTGGTCCTTTGTTCCAGTAGCCTGAAGAAATGAATACAAAAGGGAACACACAGGTGACCAGAGGGTTGAGGGGCTGCTGCGTGGGCAGGCATAGAGGATGGACTCCAGGGTCAGTCAGCATTGACTTGGAACATGAGAGTTGAAGTTTTAAGAGGGAATTTGGTGTTGAGGGTCAGAATCAGGGCTCTAGAGATAGGATTCAGACGTTCTTAGCTCCTCATTTCATGGCGCTGGATGAGTCATCAAACCTCCCTTTGTCTCGGTTTTCTCATCCATGTAATAGGGACAACAATGGACCTCACAGTATTATGAGATTAAATGGTATTACAAATGTTAAGAACTAAGAGTCGGTGGCATGCGGTATGCATCTGAAACGTCATAGCTTTCTTCATTCCTAGTTGAGTGACCTTGGGCAAGTCACTTTGCTTGTATAAGGCCTCAATTTCCTCTTCTGTGAAAGAGGGTTGATAATCCTGACCTTGCTTGTTTTGTTAAAACCATGTCCTAAAGTGTAAAAACATCTGTCCCAATAACTGTTAGAAAGTAAGGGGAAAATCAGTACTTAGCTTCATTCTTCCCTTTTGAGCTTCCCAGCATCTGCTTGAATACCTCTAGTGATGGACAACTCATTACCTTTCAGGATGTTCATTTCTATTGGGCATAGAAGACTCACATACACATAGAATCTTTATTTAAGAGACTTTCTGAAGTCCCATCTATATGTGATGCCTACTCCTCAAGCTCCAGTTTTACAGATAAGGAAGCTGAGGCCGAGGGACCAGGCAGAAAGATGGGAGATGAGGCACCTCAAACACTCCCACCCCATCTTTGCCTTGGCACTCACACAGCCTAGCTCTCCCTCCATTATGTCTGCCTGTCTCGTCTTGAAACTCTAGAAGTATGTGTGGAAGTGGCTGAGGAACGACAGCATGTGAGAATGTGGGCCGTGGCCCATTGAAATCACCTCTGTTCTGGCACCCTCTTTTCCACACTTACTCCTTCCCCTCCATGTACTAAGATATGAAACAGCTCACACCTTTCCCAGCCTCTAACCCTCAATGGCTCCCTATTGCTCTTGGAGAAAATTCCAAAGACCTTTGCTTGGCAAAGAAGGGTCCACGTGACCTGGCTTTGGCTCTTTTTTCTGCTACATTGTAGATCCCTTTGCTCTTGCTCCAACCTCAAGGCCTCTTTTCATGTCTTCAGATACAGCATCCTCATGGAGCATCCTTATGGTCATCTTTGGGCCTCGCAGTCCTTATCCTTCTGCCTGGGCATCACGTGCTCAACCTCTCATCATTCAGGTCTTGATTTGAAGCTCACCTCTTCCCAGAAGCCTCCCCTGCATCCGCTGGCTGGGTCAGTTCCCACCCCCATACAAGATTCTTCCTCACTGCCTGTTCATTCCAGCATCACACATGACACCAGTGACACTAATAGATTTATTCTTCTGCCTCTTTGATGATGTCTCTTACTCTCACCAGTGTGAAAGCCCCCATGTCTATTCTTCTTCCCAGTTGGACCCTCAGTACCTGGTAGGTACTCAGTGACTATGTTTTGAATGGTTGAACTGTAAACGGGTGAGTTCAGGTGTGGAATGTGTGAGGGCTGACACACGATTGTGACTCCCATGAGACTGACCTATGTGTCAGGTGTGTGACTCTGAGAGGACAAATTGCTCATCCTTAGATGACCAGAACCATAGCCTTTAAAATAAACAATTGAAGAAACTGTAAGAGTTTAACCTGGAAAGGACAAGACTTGGGGAATGGGGCAAGTGCCAGTGTGCCACTGAAGACAGGGACTGTTCCTGTTTACCACCCTGTCCCCAGAATCTAGCCCAGTGTCTGACACACACAATATAGACTTCAGGAAATATGTGCCTAGTGAATTTTGAAAGAGAAGAACACCTAAGATGAATGAAGCTCTCAAGGTTCAGGGACACAGATCTTGCCTCAATCAAAGAAAACCATTCTCATGTTTAGAGCTGTCCAGAGCTAGCACAAGTTTAGGGTGGGTAGTGGGTGATCTACACTGGGGGTTGTTCAAGTTCCTTCCTGCTCTGAGACTTTTTTTTTTTTGTAATGGAGTTTCACTTTTTTTGCCCAGGCTGGAGTACAATGCCGCAATCTCAGTTCACTGCAACCTCTGCCTCCCAGGTTCAAGTGATTCTCCTGCCTCAGCCTGCCGAGTAGCTGAGATTACAGGCACCTGCCACCATGCCTGGCTAATTTTTGTATTTTTAGTACAGACAGAGTTTCACCATGTAGATCAGGTTGGTCTTGAACTCCTGACCTCAGATGATGTGCCTGCCTCGGTCTCCCAAAGTGCTGGGATTACAGGTGTGAGCCACCGTGCCTGACCCTTGCTCTGAGACTTAATATTCTAAGAAACCTTTCCCTGGCTGGGCAGACATGAGCAGGAAACAGAGTTGCTTTCCCTTCTCTTGTTTGGGAGGTATAGGGAGTTCTAGTCAGAGAGAGGTGAAGCAGGCTAGTTTCCCACCCTAATAATCCTGTTTGTCTCAGGCATGGGTCTTGAAGAAGCAGTGCATTATGTAGGAAAGACTCTCATCCTTTCTTCTCCCTCCTTATGTCCTCTAACATGAGTCCTGCACAAATCTTGCCTCTTTGCTTGTTTAATGATGATTTCCCCAGGTCTTGGAACCTGTCTCAGAATACTCATTGTTTAAGTCACAACAAACCATCATGGGCCTTGTAATTAAAAGCCAGCTTTAGGTCTCTCTGCTTGGGACTGGATCTTGGCATCACCTGCATCCTAGAAAGAAGACTATTTGGCAGATTACTAAGTGGGAACTTGGTACCCAAGAAGTCAGAGAAGAAGCACTTCAGAGGGGTTGGGGAGCCTGGGCATTTTCCCCTGGTTGGTGGGGCTGGCCAGGGCAAATTGTATGTTTAAAACCACCCTTGAGTGGCATCCCAGTAGAATGGAAATAATTTTGACTCAAGCAGCTAAGGTTCAGAGTTTCACCTCCCCTGGGTGATCGTCACCTCCCCTGGTTTCACCTCCCCTGGGTGATACGTTTCACCTCCCCTGGGTGATACGTCCCTTCATCTTGGGCTTCAGTTTCCTTATCTATCAGTTGAGGGTTGCAACAGAATTTAGCTCCCTGAGGTGCTGTGAAGAGTAAGTGAGTACAGCACTGAGCACAGAAGGCTCTGGATGGTCAGCCTTACGGGAGGAAGATAAGTATTTCTGATGCTTTTGAATTTCTGCTGTTTGGCACAGTAGTTCCCTCATAGTGTAGAAATGCCCCTTTTGGCAATTTTAAGTGAGAAATGTGGTCATTTCTTTCACTCCTTAAAAAAATTGGCCAAGGAATCTCAGACTACTAGAAGGGGGATGGATGACTTCAACATTTATTTAGCCTGATTCCCTTAGTTGTAGAAAAGATGCTTGTCTGTGGCCACACAGCATGGGAATGCAGAAGCAGGATTAGAACTCACTTTTCCCATTTGCCTTCTTGCACTTTCTAGGTGAAGACGGCAACAATGGCTGCAGTCCAAGCCCTAGCGGGGAGATGAGGAGCAGCCCCTCTCTTTAAAAATAAAGCCGGATTCCTAACATTCTCTTCAACTCATGGCTGTGCAGGGCAGAGTCTCAACATAGGAATTGGAACATGACAAATCCACCGACTGCCAGCTTTGATCGCACAAGGATGGAGTTGGGGAGGTGAAGAGGAAGTAAATGCTCTCTTGACTTTCCAAAGGAAAACAATTTTCTTTCTTGGTAACTGCAATTACTTGAAGACCATGTCAAAACAATAGTGTACCTGTGCCTCCAATAGTCTCTCTCTCTCTCTCTCTCTCTGTCTCCCCCATCTCCTCCTCCTCCCTGCTTCCCCTACCTTCTTCTCTTCCTTCTGCCTCCTTTGTTTTGCCCTGGTATTAAGGAGCATGGACAGAGACACATAAGCTCCGCCCACATGCCTTAACTGACCTGTGCTGGGAAGGAAGGGCAGTGGTTGATTAACACCCAAGATCTAGTGAGCTTAGCTCCTCACGTGGGTATTTCAGAAGGCAGTGCTTTTTGGTTGCATTTCCTTATAAGTTGACGAGCTGCATACTGATGGACATTCTTGAGAAGCTTGGAGGGCGCTCATCTCTCAGGGATGCCCTAGAAAGGTTGTCTGCACTAGTGAGATTTGCTGCTCATTCCAATTAAGGTCCTTCTAACTCCAAACCTCTTTGAATAATAAATAGATAATGAGACTGAGAAAAATAAATAATGTGTCATTAACAAAGCCGAAGACCACAGTTCATTGGCAATGTTGGGACCAGTTAGCTCTACGATTGCTTGGACAACTGTGTCTGTACGTAAAACACCCAATTAATGGTCATATTCCAACTCTCTGATCACCGAACAGTCTGGGTGAGAGGTCACTAGATTCCAGCTCACATAGCTAAATAAGACCTTTTGGTAGGTTCTCTTCAGTTCCCTCTCATTTAATTACAGAAACAATTGTTTGAACAGATTAATATATCAATTTAGCAGAAGAATAACTGTATAAATGCAAAGCCCTTCCCAGGCCAGGATAATAAGAATGCAGCTCCCACCTCTGCCTTAATCAATCTTGTTTTATTTTAAGTTCACATTTGTGACCTATTTGGGGTTCATGTCTCTGTCATTCATGTCTTTAGAAATCTTGTCTTGTGGATGTGATGGACAGTAACCAAAATAGTATTTACCCAATGAGACTCTCAGACCCTCGAGGGCAGAGTGTTTACCTCACTTGCCTGTACACTGTCAAACACTTAGTAATTGTTCAGAAAATATAGAATGAGTACATTAACAATGAATGGATGTTAAAAGGGAAGTTGAATTTAAGCCCAATGAAGGCAACACTTTATGTCTTTTTTTTTTTTCCTGTTGAAAACCCAACATCTAGAACAATGCTCGGTACACAGATGGTGATCATTAACTACTTGTTTATTGTATATGTGAGTGTGGAATGAATGAATGAGAGAACAAAGGCTCCTTTTCTTTGTTAACTCTGGAAGTTAGAGAAAGTAATTTATTCATTTTTTAATAGATGAGGAAATGGAGGCTCAGAAGAATCAATTTATGAGAAGTCGCTTGGTGAAGTGTAGAATGATATACAAGTGCATATCCATTATTAATTGACACAATAATGTTGTGAAACCACCACACACCACACCACAGCAGTGTACGGCAGTACAGCAGTGTACGGCAGTACAGCAGTGTACGGCAGTACAGCAGTGTACGGCAGTAAATGTTTATGGCTCAGGTAAGCTGGGCTAGGCTGGATGGTCCTTCTGGTCTCAGCTGGTCTTTCCCTTTCTGAGCCTCAGTTTACTTATCTGTAAAATGGGCATGACAGTTGCAGAGCCCATTTTGTGAAGATTAAATAAGGCAATCTAGGACATGGGCTTAGTCTCTATGTCCTCAAATCCTGAGGGCTGGCCAGGACTTGAGAGATATAATGGAGACAAAAATAGACACGATTCTTACTTCTGTTGGAAGCAGGATGGTGGGGGTAGGGGTACAGATAGACATCATACAAAGAAAGGTGGAATTGAGCTGTAATTGCTGCAGTGGAGGGAGGGTGCACGCTGTTCTCTGACAGTTTCCAATGATAAATTTAACCTCATACGGGAAGTCAGAGAATTCTTTCCTGAAGTGTCACTCTTAGGCTGACATCTGAAGAAGCGACACCTAGTAGGCACTCAATAAACGTTAATTACCATCATTATCCCTTTCTTCCTCACCACCAGAGGCCAACTTATGAGCAGGAAAGGGCAGGATTTAGCACTTGAGCACCAACCACATCGCAGGCAATTTTCACATTATTATCTCATTTAACCATCACATGCCCCCCGGGAAGTCGGTAAGATTGTTATTCTTAGCTGACACACTAAGTCTCAGATAGGTTAAAGCAGTTTTTAGAGGAATTGACAACAATGGGGTTAAAATCCAGGTCTTTGGGACTCCCAAGTTCTTTTCCCTGTAGACGCAGCACGTAGTTTACACCTTCGTGGTGTGCTTGATGGACAGCGGGAGCCCCCACTGAATCTCAGAAAACGATCTGCCGAGCTCCTGCCTTTCCAAAGGTTGAGCACTGCCTGGAATATCACCATTAGCTTGCCAGCTCTTTTGGTCCTCTTTTTGGTAGGGTCCATCTTTGCCTCTTTTAGAGTAGCCAAGAAAATAAAGCAGTTTCCCGTGAGTGGAGACACATTTAAGACCTTAAGCAAAGGAAGAGTTGAATTTTGAGAAATCTGAGAAATTTGGGAGGAGATATAGCAAGAGGCAAGATGAAGAAGACACATAGACACCTCCCTCTCCCCCAGAATATTAGAGAGTCTTGGAGACCATTTAATTAAACTCAGTCATTTAACAACTGAGAAACCTGAGGCTCAGAGAGGGTTAGGTATTTGCCCGAAGGCAAACAGCATAGGATGTACAGACTTAGGGACTTATTCCAGAGTTTCTTAACTACTTTTGTGCTTTTTTTTCCCCTCTGCAAACTCCCTCTAGTTTGGGGGGTGGCTTAAAATCTCCTCAAGGAAGGCAGCAGATTTATGGGTTAATAAACATTTACAATGAGCTCCTGAAAAAACAGACTCAGGTAGACAGGAATTATTCATTCAAATTAACTATAAATTAAGATCAACCTAATTTAGGCCTATTAAAATGGAAAGCATATTATCTCTCATTCAAAGGAATTTGTATTTGATGCAAATAGAACAAGTTCCTAAACTTTAGAAATGTTCTTGGATTTTTCATCTCCATAGTTAACCAACGAAGAATGGGTCCCCCATTTAAAAACAGGGGAACATAAGGAACAATAATTAGTTATGTAAATAATGTGGCATTCTTGTTTATAATTAGTTCAAGAATAAAATAAAATTCACGCATGTCACAGGACTAATTTTCGTATGCAAATGAACAATCAAAATTATAAACGGTAATAATGCAGTTTGGGAGATGTGACATTCTCAATTTATTAGCAGGGGTGCCAGTTACAGCTGATGATGGCTGACGTTGGGAGATTTCAAAGGTGCCTAGGCCTGGAAAATTCTCATCCATCAAGAGGAGAAAATCTAACTAAAATATTTTCACCCATTTTATATGACTGATGGCTGCAGAGTGAACCCAGGGCGCCTCTGTGGCTGGAGAGCGAGGTGTTGCACCAGGGAGAGAGGAGTCCAAGTGGATTTTTGAAAAGAACGCTCTGAAATTTGGCTGGTGAAAAAAGCAAAAACCAGGCATTCCAACCTGGGCTCTGAACCTCAACAATGTGTGTCACCTTGGGCAGGCCCCCTTTGCTGTCTCCTAATTTCTCCATATAGAGTGGAAGTTTTATTAAAGAGGAGGAGGGAGTCTTGGAATCAAACAGACTTGGAATCTTGGTTCTACCCCTTGCTAACTGCAGGGCTTTCCTTAACCTTTCTACCTTACCTATCTGGACTCATGTACCCTCATCTGGTAAGTGACAGTGATATTCTGTATCTTTAGGCAGTGCTAAATTACCTTAAAGAAGGGCTAAGCACATGTTTGTGGCACTAGAAAAGTAGAGCACTGGGGAAAGAAAAAGCATGAGATAATCAGGAGGTCTAAAATCAAAAGCTGCTTAAATGTTGGCATTATGAGAGCGTCGTGTCATTCTGAAAAATAATTTAAAAGTAGGTAATTAATTGAAAATTACATATGGAATGTATGGGTGTGCATTATATATAGAATACACTTTGCTCCTTGGAATGCTGTGAGATTGAATGCAATTATACATATAAAATAATTAATACAGTGCCTAGAAGTTGGAAGAACTCTGGAAATAGTTGTAGCAGCTACTGTTGGTAAATGAGTAAGCTGCATTCCAAAATCTCTGCCATCCTTTTTAAGCCCCGGTGTTCTAGGATTCTGCCTGGAGGGAGGTTGTTTAATTTCATATAACAGCTGCATCAGAACCAACATGGGCCAATGGGGACTTCCACAGGAGGATGGTCCAAAGCACGCTGGGAAGGTTGGCAGGATCTGCTCTAAGCATCACTGAAGTTGATGATAGGATGAGACACGGTTCATCTGGTCTCAAACTATCTCCCCCAGCAGCCATGGTACCCAACATTTTGCAACCAAAAGTCCATATCTGCTAAGTCACCAAGACTAGAAACCATTCATGATGTCATTATGATGTACATCATTTTACCTAAGATTCACTTGTCTACCTATATCCATCCATCTATTCGTCCATTCATCCTTCCATCAATCCATCCATCCATCCTTCCATCCATCCCTCCATTCATCCATCCATCCATCCATCCAAACATTGGGGACCCTCTGAAGGCTAACTGCACCATATGGTGGATATGATGGATAGATTTGAGTCCTCTTTAATTGTTATTGAGCATCTATTCTGTGCTAGACCCTATCTAGAAGCTTTAGATACATTATCCCACTTAATCCTAATGACAGCACTAAGAGCTATAGATAACAATGTTTATAAAGTAATAATAGGTATGACTTATTGAGTGTTACTATGTACTAGCCACTGTGTTAAGCCCTTGATATGAGATATCACATTTAATGTCCCCAACAGTTTTGAGAAGGACTCTTATTTCTTTGATTTATCATTATTGCTCAGGTTCAGAAAGGTTAAGTGACTAGCCCAAGGTCACACAGCACATTAGAGATCAAAGCAAGCTTTATTCCCTGGTCTTTGGAATTCCAGGTCAGTCACTGTCTGCTTCATTGTGCCTCTAGTTAACTGATTTTTCTCTTGGAGGGAGGCATGCAGGCTTCCAACCTCACTAGATAGTCATGGGAGGAGGACAGACAAGAGCTTTCTCACAGAGTTAACTCTCCACTCCTTGCCCCCTGGGGAAGGGCACCCCCTCCTAAGCATCCTGACAGGTCCACCTGCATTCAGAGCAGCCTATCGGGGGGCACTTGATGGCTCCCAGATGTGAACGCACACAGCTGTCGGGTGCTTCTGGGAGTCTCTGGATCCTAAGAGCACTGGGGAGGGCGGTGCTGTAGAATTAATTGCTTCTCAGGCTTCCAGCAGGGGAGCGGGGTGTGGTGACAACTTGGCTAGGTTAAGGATGAAGGGGCAGGCACACAGGTGGCAGACAGCAGGCCTCTGTAGCGCAGGGTCAGAGGAAACTATGTGGCTGAGAACGGCTACCGGCAGGTAGGGAAGCCCATGAGGACCTTGCTTGTCCTGGAGGAAAGATGTCAGAAGCTGATGTCCTTTCCCCCTGTGCAGTTCTAAAATTACGTAACTGGAAGAGGTGCCACAGGCCTGTTTCTATCATCCTTATTCTTCCTGTGTGGCTTTCCTCCTTGTCTTTCTTACGACTCTTCTTCCACAGTTAATTTTTTTCAGGCACCTTATATATCTCACGCGCTGGAAATACCAAGATGAACCATGCAGACCCTGACCCCATGGAGTTGAGAGTCTAGTGGGGGAAGACAGACATCATCAAATGCTGGCACAAAGAAAGGCACGTTTACCTGAGGGGTTACATGTTATGTCAGGGAGGCACAGACTCTATGACAGCCAGTAGCAGGGTCTGAGCTTGGTCCAGGGTTGACCAAGAAGGGCTTTCCTGCAGAAGTAATGTTTGCATTCAGGACCAAAAGATGACCAGGTGAAGAGTCACCTCACTCCTTTGCTTCTTTGTAAAGTGGGATGATAGTAACACCTACATTCCACGACATTTGTGAGGATAAACTGAGATGGCACAGGTGAAAATGAGTAGTACAGAGTCTGGTACATAGTCAGTGCCCAGCGTATCATGGCTTTGGCCGTAGTCCCTCAATGCAAAGTTCCTATAGATTGGAAGGCCCATCATTGACTTAGAAACCGCTGCTCAAGGGACAAAGAAGAATGCAAGCCCAATATGTGAAATGCAAGCACAGAGAAAAGGAAGGGCCTCACTCTGCTCCCTCTTGTCTGTGTGTCTGTGTGTGTGTGTGTGTGTGTGTGTCTCTGTGTGTTTGTGTGTGTATGATGAGAAGTTTGCACACAGAAGCCGGTGTTTAGGCCAGGTCCTGAATCATAGATAGCAGTTTACAAGAGAAAAGGGGGAGGAAGGGTGTCAGAGGTAAAAGGACCATCAATGCAAAGTGATACAAGGATGAGAATGAGTGTCATCTGCCTTGTCAGATGCCTGGGGAAATTCCAGTAGGCACGTGGAATAGATCCCCAACAAATAAACCTTTAATAACACAATACTATTGCTCCTAATAGCAACAACGGCAAAAGCAATGATCACAATGACCACAATGGCAACAGCCCCTACCATGCATTGAGAGGTGACTCTGTGCCAGGCACTGTACATGGGTAATTTCACTTGAAACGCTGAAAATAAATCTTGCTCATTCTTTCCTGGGATATAGTGAATGACTTCATGCCCTACATTGTATGGGCTACCTACATAGGTGAGGAATTGAGGATACAGCCCTGGAGGATTTTTCTGTTAAACCTCAGAAGGGATGCTCTCAATTTCTGAAAGACTCTCCTGGGCGACATGAGTGGTCCAGACAAGTTCATTCATTTTTTTTTGGTTTTGTTTTTCTGGAGGGTTAAATGGGGATAGAGTATTCAGGAGGTAGTTTTAGCTCAGTCCAAGGATGGCTGCGCGGAGCTGTGGTAGGTAGTGCTCCGACGAGGAGCTCCCTGTCGTGGGGATATTCAAGTGTAACTCAGTTAATTCCTTGTCGGAGATGTTCTGAGCATGGTCAGAACAAAGAGAAAGGGAAGTTCAGGGGATATTGGTCTAGAAGACCCCTTCAGTTCCAAGATGCTGTGGTTTCAGGAAGGCAGGAATGATCTACCATGAAAGGTTTTACAACAGTAGGAAACATCATCTTGGTTTTGTCTGTTTCCAGGAGGCCTGAATGTGATTTGCATAACCACAGGGGGATGGATGTCCTGATCTTTCACAGTTTTTTTCCAGCCCTTAGAATCATTCTGGTCTTTGCTTGCAACCTCCTTTAAAACTGTATCCTGAGTCACCTCCATCCTTCTCCCAAATTATTGTAACAACTGAGTAGGTCCCCTAGCACTCCATAATCTACCCTCCACACAGAAGCAACAGCTATCATATAAAGTAAAAATCGAATATATTTTCCCCCTACAGTTGTAACTTATGACCATGGCCGTTCCCAACCCAACTGGTTCTCCCATTCCACCTCCGCTCGCCTAATGTGCACAAACCACTCTCCCTTCCTTTCTGACTCACAAGCTTTCAGGGCTTTTGCATTTCCTCTGTCTGAGCCCTCTTCCCCTAGGACTTTGCAGGGCCAGTTTTTTTCTCATCATTAAATTCCCAGCTTGACTATCACCCCAGACAGGGCTCTCTGACCACTCTCCAGTCACTCCATCTGGATGACCCTTTTAATTTTCCTTTCAGCACTTATCTAGCTGGGCCTGATGATGTGTGTCTGCAGTTTCAGCCACTCAGAAGGCGGAGAAAGGAGGATTGCTGGAGCCCAGGAGTTCAAGGCTGCAGTGAGCTGCGATCCCATCACTTTGCTCCAGTCTTGGTGACACAGCGATACCCTGTCTCTAAAACATAAATAAATAGGCCAAGTGTGGTGGCTCATGCCTGTAATCCAAGAACTTTTGAAGGCCGAGGCCGGCGGATTGTTTGAGCCCAGGAGTTTGAGACCAGCCTGGACAAGAGGGTGAAACCCTGTTTCCACGAAAAGCAAAAATTAGCCAGGCACAGTGGTACATACCTGTGGTCCCAGATACTCAGGAGGCTGATGTGAAAGGATCACTTGAGCCTGGGAAGTTGAGGGTGCAGTGAGCTGAGATTGCTCCACTGCACTGTAGCCTGGGTGACAGAGTGAGAGCCTGTCTCTAAATACATAAAAGAAATAAGTGAAGCACTTTTCAGTACCTTTCTGGAATTCTTATCTATTTGTTAACATATGTATGGTCTTTTTCTGCTGCTGAGAGGTGAAGCCAACTGGACTTCCTGGGTCGAGTGGGGACTTAGAGAACTTTTCTGTCTAGCTAGAGGATTGTAAATGCACCAATCAGCATTCTGTAAAATGGACCCATCAGCACTCTGTAAAACAGACCAATCAGCAGGACATGGGCAGGGACAAATAAGGGAATAAAGGCTGCCCACCCGCAGCCAGCAGTGGGAAGCTGCTTGGGGCCCCTTCCCTGCCATGGAGGCTGTGTTCTTTTTCTCTTCTCAGTAAACTTTGTTGCTGATCACTCTTTGGGTCTGTGCCATCTTTAAGAGCTGTTAACACTCACCACGAAGGTCCGCGACTTCATTCTTGAAGTCAGCAAGACCAAGAACCCACCGGAAGGAACCAACTCCATACACACTGCTGTACATAAGCTCTTTGGGAGCAGGGTCTTGATTCTCTTTTCTTTTATTTTCTTTATTATTATTATTTTTTTGAGATGCAGTCTTGCTCTGTTGCCTAGGCTGGAGTGCAGTGGCGCAATCTCAGCTCACTGCGACTTCCGCCTCCTGGATTCAAGTGATTCTCCTGCCTCAGCCTCCCGAGTAACTGGGATTCCTGGTGCCTGCCACCACACGTGGCTTATTTTTTGTATTTTTAGTAGAGACAGGATTTCACCTTGTTGGCCAGGCTGGCCTCGAACTCCTGACCTCGTGATCCACCCACCTCAGCCTCCTAATGTACTGTGATTTCAGGCGTGAGCCACCGTGCCCATTCGGGTCTTGGTTGTCTTGTTTACTATTATCCTTTCTCCAGTTCTGAGGGGTCAGTCTGGTACATTGTTGGCCCTCAAAAATATGTGTCGACTAGAGGAATATTTTACTGGGGGCAGCAGTTGGCTCTGTGCAGAGTATCAACAGTTTCATAGGAAGTACTTTCATAATGCCTCATCCACTATTGAATTTCTTCATTTTACACCTGTGAAACAAGAATAGGGTAGGCTCTCTGTTTTCTTTTCCATTCCCAGCAGCATTCCTTCACTTTCAAAATATTTGTTGAAGCCAAAAATAGATAAACTTACATGAAGTTCTATTGACATTGCTCATCTAGTCTAGCAGGTCTTACTTTCCCATTCATCCTTAATTACATTAAATTAAAGGTTAAAATCAAGAACATCTGTTTATTGAAGATACCATGAGGAGAGTGAAAAAGTATAAAACAAAGTGGGAGAAGATAGTTGAAATATATAGTTGACAAATAACTCATGTCTAGACTGTATAAAGGAATCCCACATCAGCATGAAAAGGCAGACAACCCTGTAGAAAAATGGGAAAAAGACTTGAACAGGCAGTTCACCGAAAGGGATATCTAAGTGACTAATAAACATGTGTTCGTTTCAGGAGTGAACAGAAAAATGCAGATGAAACTCACAATATGACACCATTGTGCACATACCATAATGGCTAAAAGCTTTTTAAAAGCTAGGAAATACTAAGTGTTGGTGAGAATGTGGGTCATGGGAACATTATACAGTATTGGTGGGAGATTAAATAGATGCAATTGTTTGGGAACTCTGTTTGCCAGCATTGACTAGAGCCAAAGTTACACATGTCCTTTGACCCAGCAATTCCACTTCTTGGCATAAATCCAACAAAAATACATACATATATGCACCAAGAGACTTGTAAAAGAAAGTTTATAGCAGCATTCTTTTTTTTTTTTTTTTTTTTTTTTTTTTTTTTTTTGAGACGGAGTCTCGCTGTGCTCCCAGGCTGGAGTGCAGTGGCGTGATCTCGGCTCACTGCAAGCTCCGCCTCCCGGGTTCACGCCATTCTCCTGCCTCAGCCTCCCAAGTAGCTGAGACTACAGGCGCCCGCCACCACGCCCGGCTAGTTTTTTGTATTTTTAGTAGAGACGGGGTTTCACCATGTTAGCCAGGATAGTCTCGATCTCCTGACCTCGTGATCCACCCGCCTCGGCCTCCCAAAGTGCTGGGATTACAGGCTTGAGCCACCGCGCCCGGCCTAGCAGCATTCTTTATAATAGTTCCAACCAGAAACAGCCCCTGTGCCCACCAATGGGAGCATGGCTGAATAAATTGGGGTAACTTCACATAGTGGAAAGCTAAGCATCAATGAAAACCAACCAACTGGCCAGGCGCGGTGGCTCATGCCTGTAATCCAAGGACTTTGGGAGGCCAAGGCGGGCAGATCACCTGAGGTCAGGAGTTTGAGACAAGCCTGGCCAACATGAAACCCCGTCTCTGCTAAAAGTACAAAGTTAGCCAGGCATGCTGGCCAGTGCCTGTAGTCCCAGATACTCAGGAGGCTGAGGCAGGAAAATGGCTTGAACCCAGGAGGCAGAGATTGGAGTGAGCCAAGATCGTGCCATTGCACTCCAGCCTGGGCAATAAGAGCGAGACTCCATCTCAAAAAAAAAAAAAAAAAAAAAGAAAGAAAAAAAAAAAAAGAAAATGAACAAACTACCAATACATATAAAAATCTAGATGAAATGCACAAATATAATTTTGAGTAAAAGAAGCCAGATGTAAAACTTCCATACTGTGTGAGTCTATCCCCATAGAGTTCAAATCTCGACAAACTTCTCTACATGTTGGAAGTTAGAATGGCAGTTACCCTTGGGGAGTCGACTTGGGAATGTGAGAGCATTTTGGGGGTTGGGGAATGAGGTAGGGGCTGGAAATGTTGAGTGTCTTGAGCTCACTGCTGGTTACACAGGAGTGTGTTTGGTTTTGGATAATTCGTTGAGCTATACACGTATGACTTGTACATCTTTCTCCATGTATATTATATATTGATTGAATTTATTTTAAAATATGTATGGGGTCCTGCTACCTACAAACTGGGCTTGACTCCAGGAAGCCATCAGAATCAAGAGAGAGCGAGTTCTTGCCATCACAGAGCGGTCTACATTCTAGTTCATGCCGTGGACCTGCTGGGTGGCGTCAGGTAAGAGACCTCCTTTCCCTTATCTATAAATTGAGAATCCTAATTCCTTCCCCTAATCAAACCCAGCTGGTGAATTCCCCCTTCACCGCTCCCTTTTCCCCTCAAACAGACAAGCCATCCTTGCTATATGCCTCTTTGTTTTTTCCACCCAGAGCTACCTTTCAAATCCTGACCCAGAAAGGTGAAGCAAGGAGGGGCCCTGGTCTCTTACCCCTGTGAATCCCACAGCCCTCCTTCTGAGATCTGCGGGGGGAGCATGAAATATTTAAAAGCTCAAATTGAAATCCTGTTAGCGCCAGGTCTTGTAAAGCCAAGTTCTCCAACCCCAGAACATCAGTATCTGTTTGCTGGTGTCATTTAGGGACCCTGGCTTTTCAAACCATTGACTGAAACTTTCTGTCAATCCAACACTTTTAGGGTAATTTAACTTAATAATACCTTTGTCGGCACTGGCGCCTGTATCTGAAGGGTGATTACCATAGAAGTTATTTTAGGTTGTTTAATGGAATGTAGTAAATTCTCAATTGACAGGGCAGATCCTCAGAATGGCTTTTCAAAGTGTTTACCTTTCAAAGCTTTCTCCCTCACTTTACCAAACTTACTACTTTGAGCCAGCGAAGACTTCATAAATTATTAGCAATTGTTCTTCCCCCTGTGTTCACATGCATCATTAATTCTTTGTAAAAAGTTCAAACTGTCCGGGGCTTAATTGTTATCACTTGGAGAACGGCTGGAAATGGATGCAGGCTCTATTATTTCTGTCAGAAATTTTGACTTATTGCACTTGATATTTTACCCATCACATCATATCCTCAGTACAAGAGAGAGGAAAAAGAGGAGGGGGTGGGGGGGGCATGGAGAAAGAACATAAATGCATTTTCTTGAAACAAAACAAATATAATAATACATATATTTCTGAGGAGAAAAGTCAAGGATGCATCTGACAAAATAATAGTTTTAATCCTCCAAAGAGAGAGGAGGAGGGCAGCATTTAGGCAGAAATTTATATTGCAAATTCTCCTCACACTGTATTTTTATTCTAAGTGTTGAATGTTGTATAATTCTAGAAATCTAGTGTTTAATGATTCTGAGATGTTGAAATTTTACGAGTCCAAATACCCAAGGTGTTTGATTTTAAGGGTGAATTAATCCCACAGTCCAATATTCAGGACTGCTAAAAAGTATAGTCGAATTAGAAAGATACTGACGATAACCACAGAAATAGCTAAGATTTTTTGAGAACTTACAATGTGCAGGCACTGTGCTGAGTTCTTCATGTGCAGCACCTTATTTTATTTTATTTTTTGCTTTTGAGAATTTTTTTTTAAGTTACACTTTAAGTTCTGGGGTACACGTGCAGAACATGCAGGTTTGCTACATAGGTATACACGTGTCATGGTGGTTTGCTACACTCATCAACCTGTCATCTACATTAGGTATTTCTCCTAATACTATCCCTACCCTAGCCCCTCACTCCCCGACAGGTCCCAGTGTGTGATGTTCCCCTCCCTCTGTCCATGTATTCTCATTGTTCAACTCCCACTTATAAGTGAGAACAGGCAGTGTTTGGTTTTCTGTTCTTGTATTAGTTTGCTGAGAATGATGGTTTCCAGGTTCATCCATGTCCCTGCAATCCCATTACTGGGTATATATCCAAAAGATTATAAATCATTCTACTATAAAGACACATGCACAAGTGTGTTTACTGTGACACTGTTCACAATAGCAAAGACTTGGAACCAACCCAAATGCCCATCAATGATAGACTGGATAAAGAAAATGTGGCACATATACACCATGGAATACTATGCAGCAGCACCTTATTTAATCTTCACGTCACTCTAAAGTAGGTACTGTTATTAACCGCTTTTTATAGTTGGGAAAACTGAGGCACAGAGAGGGTGAGTAACTTACTCAGGGACACAGTTGGTAAAAAGCAGAGTTAAGCTCTGACGTCAGGCCCTGTGTGTGTAGAGCTTATGTATACTGTGCTCCATATCAAGACACTGCTCTTTTGCCCCACCTGGCATGCTGTGGATCAGTGCATAGAAGTGATCCACATTGGTATATGAGTCTATTGTCAGACCACCCCTGAGTGACCCAGCCCTGACCTGTTTTTTGTTTCTGTTGACATTACTCATCCAGTCCAACAGATCACCCTTTCCCATTCATTCTACAAGGTCACCTCCTCCAAGAAGGCTTCAATCCTGCCCCACCATCCTTTGAATCCTCACAACAGTCAGTACCAGGGAAAGAGGTAATGAGGCAGTCTAGTAGGCTGGCCAAAAGCATGGACTATGGGGTCAAATCCCTTTGGTTGGGATCTTACTTCTGCCACTAAATCCATGCGCTAAGCTTCAGTTAGGCAAGCCATTTAAGCCTCAGTTTTCACATCTGTAAAATGGATATAACCACCCCTGCCTCACAGAACTGTTGTGAAGATAAAGGGAGGTGCTTAGTGGGAGCTCTGTATACTGCTTCACAACAGTCAGTGCTCAATACATGTTGGCTGTTGTTCTCTCTTGTCTTGTAGTGATCTCATATTGAGAGTTTTGTACATTAAAGTATGAGAGTCAATTTTTTTTCCTAGTCAACATTTATTTTCAATGGGACTTGGAAATTTCTTTACCAAATAATTCAAGGTGAAAGTATATTAAACTATATTTTAAAAAATTTTATTTTTGACAAGTGACCATTATATATATTTATGAGGTACAATGAGGTGTTTTGATTATGTTTATATTGTGGAATGATTAAATCAAGCTGATTAACACATCTATCACCTAATTTACTTATCATTTTTTTGTGGCAAAAGCATTTAAAGTCTAGTCTTTTTAGCAATTTTGAAATACATATTGCATTATTGTTTATTATTGTCACCATTGCATACAATAGGTCACTGAAGCTTGTTCCTTCTGTCAGCTGAAACTTTGTACCCTTTGATCACTATCTCCTCTTCTCTACTCACCTGCTTCCCCAGCTTCTGATAACCACCATTCTACACTCTACTTCTGTGAGTTCAACTTCTTTAGATTTCACATATAACTGAGATCATGCAGTATGTGTCTTTCTGTGTTTGGCTTATTTCACTTGGCCTAATGTTCTCCAGGTTTATTCATATTGAAGCAAATGGCAGGATTTCCCTTATTGTAAAGACTAAATTGTATTCCATTGTGTATATGTACCACATTTTCTTTATCCATTCATCTAATGTTGGACATTAAGGTTGCTTCCATATCTTAACTATTGTGAATAACATTTCAATGAACATAGGAGTGGAAATATCTCTTGGGCATAGGATTTCAATTCCTTTGGATATACACCCCATATGGTAATCCTATTTTTAGTTTTCTGGGGAACCCCCATACTGTTTTCCATAATGGCTGTATTAATTTACTTTCCCACCAACAGTGCACAAGGGTTCACTTTTTTCCATACCTGCATCAACTTATCTTTTGTCTTTTCAATAATAGTCTTCTAATGAATTGTGATGATATCTCACTGTGGTTTTAATTTGCATTTCCCTGCTGATTAGTGATGATCAGCACTTTTTAATTCTTCATTTGTCCATTTGTAGATCCTCTTCTGAGAAGTGTCTATTTAGGTCCTTTGCTAATTTTTTGATTGGGTTATTTATTTTCTTGTTATTGAGTTGTTTGTGTTTCTTATATATTTTTTATGTTAGCTCCTTATCTAATGTATGGTTTACAGATATTTTCTCCCAGTCCTTGAGTTGTGTCTTTACTCTATCAATCGTTTCCTTTGCTGTGCAGAAACTTTTTAGTTTGATGTAACTCCATTTGTTTGTTTGTGTTTTTGTTGCCCATGCTTTTGGAATCATACCTAAGAAATATTTGTCCAGACCAATATTCTGGAGCATTTCTCCTATGTCCCCTCATAGATTCACAGACTCAGGTCTCATGTTTAAGTCTTTAATCCATCTCGAGTTGATTTTTGTATATGGTGTGAGGTAGAGTACAATTTCACTCTTCTGCTTGTTGATATCCAGTTTTCTCAACACCATTAATTGAAGAAGCTATCTTTTCCCCATTGTGTGTTCTTGGTGCTTTTGTCAAAACTCAGTAGACCATACATGTGTTGGTTCACTTCTGAACTCTGTTCTGTTCTGTTGGTCAATGTGTCTGTTTATATGCCAGTGTCATGCTGTTTTGTTTACTGTAGCTATGTATTAGATTTCGACCTCAGGTAGTGCAGTGCCTCCAGCTTTGTTCTTTTTGCCCAAGATTCCTTTGGTTATTTGAGGTCTTTTGTGGTTCTATACAAGTTTTAAGATTGTTTTTTCTTTGCTGTGAAAAATGACTTTGAAATTTTGATAGGGATTGCATTGAATCTGTACATCACTTTGGGTAGTATGGACATTTTAACAATATTAAATCTCAATCCATGAACACAAAAACATTTCCATTTCCAGTCATGCATTCCATAATGACATTTCAGTTAGTCGACAATGAACTGCATAGACGAAAGTGGTCTCATAAGATTATAATGGAGCTGAAAAATCCCTATTTCCTAGTGACATCTTGAAGATCCTGACCCTATGTAGACCTAGGCTAATGGACGTGTGTGTGTCTCCTAGTTTTTAAGAAAAAAGTTTAAAAAGTAAAAAAAAATACTAGAAAAATCTTATAGAATAAGTATATAAAGAAAGAAAATATTTTTGTACAGCTGTATAATGTGTATTTTACACCACTATCACAAAAGAGTCAAAAAGTTAATAAAATTAAAAATTTTATGAAGTAAAAATGTTGCCATAACCTAAGGTTAATTTATTATTGAAGAAAAAATGTTTTAACATAAATTTAGTGCAGCCTAAGTGTTCAGTGTTTATAAAGTCTGCAGTAGTGTACAGTAATGTCCTAGGCCTTCACATTCATTCAGCACTCACTCACTGACTCACCCAGAGCAAATTCTAGTCTGCAAGTTCCGTTCCTGCTAAGGGCCCTATACAGGTGTACCCTTTTTTTATCTTTTATGCTGTATTTTATTGTACCTTTCCTATGTTTAGATACACAAATACCATCGTGTTAAAATTGGCTATAGTATTCACTACAGTTACGTACTGGATGGGTTGGTAGCCTAGGAGCAGTAGGCTCTACTGTGCAGCCTAGGTGTGTGGTAGGCTACTCCACCTAGGTTTGTACAAATACACTCTATGAGATTTGTACAAAAACAAAATTGCCTAACCACACAGTTCTTAGGATATACTCCCATTATTAAGTAACACATGACTATATTTGGGTCATCTACATTTTCTGTCATCAATGTCTTATGGTTTGCAGTATACAGACCTTTCACTTTCTTGGTAAAATTTACTCCTACATTTGTTTGTTTGTTTGAGGCAGGGTCTCACTCTGTCACCCAGGCTGGAGTGCAGTGGTAGGTTTGTAGCTCACTGCAGCCTTGACCTCCTGAACTCAAGTGATCCTCCCACCTCAACCTCCCAAGCAGCTGGGACTACAGGCACACACCACCAGGCCTAGCTAGTTCTTTTGTATATATATTTTTGTAGATATATGATTTTGCCATATTTCCCAGGCTGGTCTCGAACTCCTGGGCTCCGGCAATCTACCCACCTGGGCCTCCCAAAGTGCTGGTATTACAGGCATGAGCCTTTGCGCCCGGCTACTCCTAAGTATTTTAGCTTTTCTTTTTGGGGCTATTGTGAGTGCATCAGATTTCTTAATTTATTTTTGAGATAGTTGATTGTTAGTGTAAAGAAATGCTACTGATTTTTGTGTATTGATTTTGCAGCCTGCAAATTTACTGAGTTTGTTTGTCAGCTCTAATAGTTTTTTTCATGGAGTCTTTAGAGTTTTCTGCATATAAGGTCATGTCATTAGCCAACAGAGACTATTTCCCTTCTTCCTTTACTATTTGGTTGCCTCTTATTTCTTTTTCTTGTCTAATTGCTCTGGCTAGAACATCCAGTGTTATATTGACTAGAAGTGTTGAGAGTGGGCATTCTTGTCTTGTTCCTGATCTTAGAGGAAAAGTTTTCAACTTTTCACCATTGTGTATTATGTTATTGGTGGGTTTTTCATCTATGGGCTTTGTTGTGTTGCAGTACATTCCTCCTATTCCTAAAAAAGGATGCTGAATTTTGTCAAATGTATTTCTGCATCCGTGAAGATGACAATACAGTTTTTATCCTCCTCTTAATATTCCATATCACATTTATGGATTTGCATATGTTGAGCCAAGGATCAATATATTATAAGCATTTACTATCAGATCAGTGTCTGTGTTGAAGGTTTTCTGTTTGTGACATCACTTGGCCTTCATGGCCATTCTCTGAGCCAATGAATACTCCATTCTGCAAATGATGAGATCGGGTCTCAGAGAAATTAATCATCCTGACAGTAACAGGGTTGGTGCCTACTGATTCTGAGATTCAAACTTAGATGGGGAAGCCCGTGTTTGTCCACTTTGCTGCAGTGCCAAAAAGGGAGAGTGAGGTCTTTCTCTTCTCCGTGTCCTCCTCCGGAAGCTCAATGAAGAATATCTGGGAGAAGTCCCCTGGCTGACCATTGTCCTATTTTTGGACCTTGGTCAGGGAGGTAGAGACATTGTCTGTCTGTGTCAGGCAGGTAAGGAGCAATGTTTCTTGGATGACTCTAGTGAGGTGCTTGGATTTTATGCACCACCTTCTGCTTGTTTCTCTCTTCTTGCTGATCTTCATGGGCTTCCTTTCTTAATGAGGCAGAAAGAGGGAAGGGCAGGAGTTCCTTCTGGATTGAGGGTATGGGAGGGTAGGAAAAGTTGGGCCAGGAGTCAGAGCACAGGGGCTTGGGTTGTGGCTTTGTCATCTGTATGACTTTGGGAACATCCCTTTCTCTTCATAAACACTGGTTTCGATAACTGCAAAAATATATGCATTAGATGAACATCTCAGTGGCTCTTCCATACTGCTCCTGTTTTGAAGCAGTGGAACCAGCTACTCCAATGAAATCATTATCAGAAAGCTTAAGTCAGATACAAGAGGAGTGGCTATGGATGGAGAGGGAGTAGGGGTATTGATCCCACTCCCTGGCCCTACTCTTGTCCCCGAGGTACTTTCAATGAGCACCAGTGTTCCATAAAGTACAGTTTAAGAAGAGATAACCAAATGATCTCTGACCTACGCATTTCATGCTAAGCGGGTACAGTGGTCTTGGCCATTTATTTTATATCTGCTTTGGAATATGGCTCTACAATTTTTCCCAGTTCACAAACCTGCCTGTGACTCAAGTCCTGTGCATGGACTCTCAGGTCCCTGTGTTGCCACCTTTCTAGATGCCTCCTTGCTTTCTTGCTGAGTGAGGAAGTGCCACTATCAACAAAGCAGGTGAGAACATTTTGGCAAATCATAGCACATCAGAGTTTGTCTGGACTAGTGGTCTACATGTTGGTGTCTTGGTAGCTTTCATGGAAGGAAGAGAAAGGGTGGGGGCCCACCATCCCTGCTTTTACAGAGTACCTGCACTCTGATTTTCTTCCATATTGGAACTGAGCTTTTAAAATTAGTTTTGCTTTTAAAATTAATGTTTTATTTTCCTCTATTTCACACAGAAAGTGGTAGAGACTAATACAGAGGAATGCTGAAGCTGGTTCATTCTGGCTCACAAGAACCTATTGTGTGCAGCTTTTCCCCTACTCTGTAATCAGTGAAATCAACTTGATAGTGTGGAATTGGTCATGGTGGGAGTATTTACATCATGAAAATTGGCCAACACTACAAATCAGGGTTTTCTCCTAGGAAAGCCAGTTGTTAAACATTTACTGGCTGGGTGCGGTGGCTCACGCTGTAATCCCAGCACTTTGGGAGGTCAAGGTTGGCGGATCACCTGAGGTCGGGAGTTCCAGACCAGCCTGACCAACATGGAGAAACTCTGTCTCTACTAAAAATACAAAATTAGCCGGGTGTGATGGTGCATGCCTGTAGTCCCAGCTACTCGGGAGGCTGAGGCAGGAGAATCTCTTGAACCTGGGAGGCAGAGGTTCTGGTGAGCCGAGATCTCACCATTGCACTCCAGGCTGGGCAACGAGAGCGAAACTCCGTCTCAAAAAAAAAAAAAATTACCAGCACACCACCAGACTAATATTAATAATATAACAAGCACTTGTGTACCCACCACCTAGCTTCTAGCTTTGACATCTTGACATTTTGTTATATTTGTTTTAGACCTCTTATTTGAAAGTTAAAATAATACAAAGACAGTTGGTCCCATCTGTATTACCCTCTACAATCCCATTCATTTGCTTTCTGTTCCAGAAATATAGTCCTATCCCAAACTTGGTGTTTATCATGTTTTAAAAATATTTTTACTACATATGTGTCCATAAATAATACATGGTATTGTTTTGCATATTCTTAGATTTATATCCATGATATTATACCATATGTGTCATTCCACAACTTTTATTTTTAAATACATTTTACGTTTCTTTGAAAGGTTTATACATGTTGATATATGTAATTCTAGTTCATTCATTTTAATTTCTATATGGTGTTCCATTGTATAAATATATTAACATTAATTTATTCTTTTTTCATTGATGGACATGTAGGCTGTTTCCAATTTTTGTACACGTTTTCTGGTACACATATGCATCAGTTTTTAGGATATATACTTAGAAGTAGAATTTATAGGTGAAAGGATATGCATGTATTAATCTCTGCTAGATTTTGCCAAATTGCCCCCCAAAATGATTGTACAAATTTACCTTCCCACCAACAGTAGATGAGAGTTCTTGCCAACAATTTATATTGTCAGATGGTTTAATATTTTCCAAATCATGCATCTTTGCAAAATGATATCTCTTTGTGGGCTTAATTTGCATTTCCCTGGTTACTAGTGAGACTGTACCTTTAATTATGTTCCTTGGTCAGTTATTTTTCTCTTTTATGAATTACCTATTCATTTCTTATGCCACTTTCCCCCTACAGTGTTTTTTACCTTTTAGTAAATCAATTCTAAAAATATATTCTGGTTACTAATTATTTGTGATTATATAAAATGAAGTTTTTTGTTTTTTTTTTCTGCCAGTACCTTCTTTGTCTTTCAATACTGTATGAGATGTCTTTGGGCTGTTTAAAAGTTTTGAAATTTAATCTAGTCACATTTATCAATCTTTTATTGTATGATTTGTGCTTCTGTGTCTGGTTTAACAGTTCATCCTGAGGCTATATCTTTCTATAATTTATTACAGAAAATTTATATAATTTATTGTACAATTTAAAGGTTTTAGTTTTGTCTATCAGGTCTTTAATCAACCTAGATTAACAATCAACTTGTTTTTGTGTAATGTGTGAGGTAGGGATCTAATTTATTTATTTTTCATATATGCATCCAATTGTCCCAGCACAATTTAAGAAACAGTCCCTCTTTTCATCTCTCACGTGCAATGATGTGTTCTAGTTTTTAGTGTAGTTAACTTGGATGTGGTTCATTAGGTTTATTTCTAGGTATTTGATATTTTTGATGCTATTATAGTTTCATGATTTTCTTACATTTTATTTTCAATTTGTTTATTGCTGATATATAGAAATAACATTGATCTTTGTATATTGATCCTGTATCCAGTAACACTGTTAAATTGAACTAAATTGAACTGCTAATGCTAATAATTTATAGATTTTTTGGATCTTCTACATATGCAATCATATTACCAGTGAATAAAGACAATTTTATTTCTTCACTCTCAGTTCTTAAGCCTTCAATTTCTTATTCTTTCCTACTGTTTTGGCTGGAATACCAGTACATGTTGAATAGAAGAAGATAATGCTTGGTGATAGCAGGCATTCTTGTCTAGTTTCGTATTTTGTGGAGAAATCGTTCAGTGTTTCACCATTAAGAAAATTTGTGGCCGGGGGTGGTGGTTCACACCTGTAATCCCAGCACTTTAGGAGGCTAAGGTGGGAGAATCACGAGGTCAGGAGTTTGAGACCAGTCTGGCCAACATGGTGAAACCCTGTCTCTACTAAAATTGAAAAAAATTAGCTGGGCATGGTGGCGGGCACCAGTAATCCCAGCTACTCAGGAGGCTCAGGCAGGAGAATCACTTGAACCTGGGAGGTGGAGGTTGTAGTGAGCCACGATCATGCCACTGCACTCCAGCCCGGGCGACAGAGTGAGACTCCATCTCAAAAAAAAAAAAAAAAAAGTAATGTTTGATCTTTATTTCATTTTTTTAACCAAATTAAAGATTATTCTCCACTATTTCTACCTAAAAGCTTTTACCATGAATGTCCATTGAATTTTGTCAAATGATATTCTATATCTACTGAGGTGATTATATGATTGTTCTCTCTCTTGTTGAAGTGGAAAATTACACTACATGATCATTGTATTTCTAGAATAAATATCAATTAGTCATGATGTATCATAGCTTTTATTTATCACTGACTTGATTTGCAAAATTGTGTTTGGGCTTTTTGCCTGTAACTTCATGAGAAAGCCTGGTTTGTAATTTTTCTTTCTTATACTTTTCTGGTTTCAGATCAAAGTTATTCTGGCCCCATGAACAATATTGGGAAGTGTTTTAAAAAATATTATCTGGAATAGTTTGTGGAAGATCAGTGTGAGTTCTTTCTTAAATATAAAGAACAGTGGACTGTGAATTTATCTAGATTTGAGGTTTTCTTATGAGAAGTTTTAACTAATACGTTCAATTTTTTGATAGATTTTGGACGTTAAGATTTTTCAATTTATTCTTTTGTTAGCATTGCAAAGGTGGATTTTTTTTGAGGAATTTGTCCTTTGCAATTCAAGTTGTCAAATTTATCAGTTTAAACTCTTTACAACATCTATAGAGTCTGAAGTGATGTCTCTTATTATTTCTTATGGTATTGACAGGTTTTTCTCTCTCTTTTTTACTTAATTGCTCTTGCCTGAAATTTATCAAGTTTATTAACATTAACAAGTTTATAAACTAACTTCTGGTATTATTACTGTTTTGTTTTGAACACTTTTATTTAATTTCTGCTATCTTTATTATTTCCTTTCTTCTGCTCTCCTTGCATTTGACTTAGTCTTGTTCTAGCTTTTTGAGATGGAAGAATAAATTATTAATTTTTGTCTTTCTTTTTTAACAACATATGCATTTTGAGGTTAGGGAGATCCCTGTATTCTCTGCTTTGCCTGGATCTCATGTTTTGATATGCCATAACTTCAGTATCATAAATTAAAATAATTATAATTTTTCTTTTTGATTTTTGATGCAGAGATTGGAGTATTTGGTTTAATTTCTAAGCAGTTGGGGATTTCTTGGGAATCCACTTGGTATTAATTTAATTCCTATTTCTTTTGGTCTCAGAGAAAATACCCCAAATTTTGACCCAGCATTTGGTCACGTGGTATATAAATGTTACACGTGAATATAAAAAGAATGTATCATTGTTGGGTGTAATGTTCTCTATTTGTCAATCCAGTCAAAGTTAACGGTGGTATTGTGATCTTTGTCATTGCTGAGCTTTTATTTTATTGCTCTATCAGTTATTGAGAAGGATGTGTTAAATTCTTTCCACATTATCATGCATTTGTCTATTTCTCTCTTAATTCAATTTTTACATTATAAAATTTGAAGCTATGTTACCAGATGCATACCGATTTAGGATTGTGACATATTCATCTTCCTCTTGGATTTACTCTTCTGTATTTTCAGTTTTACTTTCTGCCTTTAATGTCTACTTTGACGTTAGAATGGCTGAACCAGCTTCCTTTTTGGTTAATGTTTACATAGCACATCTTTTTACATTTCTGTATTTTCAATATTTCTATATGGTTGTATTTAAAACATGTCTCTTATAAGCAGCATATACTTTTCTTTTTAATTGAGCCTAACAATCTTTGCCTTCTATTTGAAATATTTCCTTTACATTTAAATAATTACTCTATTAAATTACATGAAACTATAAATGTTTAAAATAAATTATATAATTTTCTAAATTTCATAAAGTTTTAATTTTATAGTTTTATAGTTTATATATCAATGTTATATTTTAGAGTATAAGTTTTACATAGATTTATTACATTTATTCTTATATATTTTACATATTTATGTGATATTATAAATAAAATTGCATTTTTAAAATTTATTTTCTAGTTCAATGATAGTGTGTAAAAATCCTATTGATTTTTGTTAAATTCACTATTATAAGGACAGCAAATAAAAACAGCTTTTCTTCTCCTTTTCCAGTTTGTATGCCTTTTATTTCTTTTTTAAAAATTATTATTATACTTTAAGTTCTGTTTCTTTTTCTTGTCTTATTTCAGTGGTTATGATAGCTAGGACAATGCTAAATTACAAAGTGGTGAGAGTGGACATTCTTGTCTTTTTTCCAGTCTTAGAGAAAATGATAACTATTCCAGCATTACTTTTGTTGGCTGTGGATTTTTTTACATGCTCTTTGTAAATCTGAGAAAGCTTTTTTCTATCTACGGTTTGTTGGAAGTTTTTTTTTTTTTTTTTTTAAATCACAAATGGCTGCTAAATTTGAAAATAATTTTCTATATCAGTTGAGACAATCGTCTGGAGTTTTTTCCTTTATTCTCATAAAATCATGAATTGCGTTGTTTAATTTTCAGACATTAAATCACTTTGCATTCCTGGGTTACACCTCACTTGGTTGTGATGTATTATCTTCTCATATATTGCTGCATTCATTTTTACAATATTTTGCTCAGAACCTTTGCACCTATGTTCATAATGAATAATGGCATGCAACACTCTCCTTCTGTGTTTTCTTCATCTACTTTTGATATCAGGGTAATACTGGCCTCATAAAATGATGTTCTATTTGTTTCTTCTAACCTTTGTTTTCTGAAAGAGTTTATGTAGAACTGGTATTATTTCTTTCTTAAATATATGATAGAATTAATCAGTTTAGCAGTCTTTTCCTGGAGTTTTCTTTGTGGGAAGGTTTTAAATTACAAATTCAATTTCTTTTCTACGTGTAAGATTATTTAGATTTTCTATTTTTTCCTAACGCCAAGTTTGGCAAGTTGAGTCTTTAGGATGTCTGTAGGATCTGTTGTGATATCTCCACTTATATTCTCCATATTGGCAACTTGTACCATCTTTCTTTTTTACCCACACAGTTTGACTTCAGGTTTACCGGCTTTCTTAATCTTCTCAAAGAATGAGCTTTTGGTTTTATTGATTTTCTTTGGTGTTCATCTGTTTTGTATTTTATTTTATTTTTTTTTTTACTTTTTAAATTGCATTTTATTAATCATTGTTCTTCCTATTTTATATTTAATTTGTCCTCCTTTTTGTAACATTCTAATGTGTGAGCTTAGATAATTGAGTTTAAACTCTCTCTAATATAAACATTTAAATCTATAAATTTCCCTCTAACCACTATTTTACCAATGTGCCACATATAGCAATATATCGTGCTTATTTAATAACTTTACTGAGTTACAACAGACATGCAATATACTACTGATTTTTAAGGAGCACAATTTGATAAGTTTTGACATATTTATTTACCTGTGAAATCATCACCACAATTAAGATAATGAACATGTTCATCATTTCCAAGTTTTCCCTGTGCTCCCTTTCAGTTTTCCTCTTGCTCCTTTTTAGTTTTTCTCTTGCTCCTTTTTAGTTTTTCTCTCCTATCTTTCCACCCCAACTCTCCAACTCTAGGCAATCACAGATTTCCTTTATGTCACTATGGATTCTATGGATTATATAAATACAGTCTGTACAGTACTCATATGGTATGTATTCTTTTTATTTTCTGACTTCTTTCACACAGCAGAATTATTTTCAGGTTCATCCATATGTTTTATGTATAAACAGTTTCTCTCTGTTTTTTGTTTGTTTGTTTGTTTGTTTTCTGAATAGTATTTCATTGTATAGATATACCACGATTTTTTATCCTTTCACATGTTGATGGACATTTGGGCTGTTTTCAGTTGAGCTATAACAAGTGAAGTTGCTACGGACATTTATGTACAAGTCCATGTAGGTACCTATGCTTTGTTTCTTAGGTAAATACTGTGATGGTTAATTTATATATCAACTTCACTGGGCCACAGTTTGCCTAGACATTTAGCCAGACATTATTCTGGGTGTGTCTGTGAGGGTGTTTCTTGATGATGTTAACATTTGTATCAGTAGACTGAGTAAAGCAGATTTCCCTCTCTGTTAGTCCATTCGTGTTGCTATAAAGGAATACTAGAGACTGGGTAATTTATGCAGAAAAGAGGTTTATTTTGGCTTAGGATTCAGCAGGCTGTACAAGAAGCACAGTGCTAGCATCTACTTCTGGTGAGGGCCTCAGGAATCTCACAGTCATGGCAGAAGGCAAAGGGGCAGCAGGTGGTCACATAGTGGGATAGGAAGCAAGAGAGAGGTGGAGGTGCCAGGCTCTTTTAAATAACCAGATCTCATGTGAACTTATTAATGTAGGGATGGCGCCTGCCATTCACAAGAGATCTGCCCCCGTGACCCAAACACCTCCCACCAGGTCCCACCTTCAACATTGGAGACTACGTTTCAACACAAGATTTGGATGGGACAAATATCCTAACCATATCACCCTCCATTATATGGGTGGACCTCATCCAATCCATTGAAGATGTAAATAGAACAAAAAGACTGAGTAAGAGGGAACCCCTCTTGCCTGAATGCTTGAGCTGGACCATTGGTTTTTACTGGTGTTCGGACTCAGACGGAAACATCTGCTCTCTTAGGACCTGAAACGGAACCATACGTTGGCTCTCCTGAGTCTCCACCTTCTTGACTGCAGATTTGGGACTTCTCAGCCTCCATAAGTATGTGAGCCAACTCCTTATAATCTCTTTCTATGTGTGTAAGTGTGTATAAACATACATTTGGAAATATATTGGTCTGTTTCTCTGGCAAACCCTGACTAATTCAAACATCCAGGAGTGGAATGACTATCATATGGTAGGTGTATGTTTAAATTTCTGGAAGTGGCTCAACTCTTTTCCAAAGTTGTTGTTCCATTTACATTCCCACCAACAGCGTATTCGAGTTGCCTGCAGCAGGAGTTACGGCCGATCCTAAGTCCTCAGACTGGGGCTCACGTCTAAGACATAGTTGCTGTACTGGGCCTGCAAGGACAGCTGGTTCCAAAGTCAACTGTGTTCCTTGCCGAGGAGCCAGGGCTGAATTCTTCTTCATCACAGCCTGGCTGTGGGTTAGGCATGATAAATAATGCTGTGCTGACAGCCAGGTGGACAACATGCCTCACTGGATGATGCTTCATCTGACCTGACAGGGACAGCCCTGCAAACGGAATCTGAGGTACGGCAGGCCTATTGGAGTCATTGTGTCCTTCCACTGAGTCTGGTGGGACCCTCTTCAGCTCATCTCAGATTGGAAAGGCTTGCCTTTTTTCTTTCTTACAAGTCTCCATGGAGAAAGGGAAACTCTCCCCAGGACACTCTTTATTTTTCTTTTGGCAATGGTTAGTGTAGTGTTAAAAAGTTCTGGAGACAGGTCTGTGTTCAAATCTGGATTGAGCCACTCACAAGCTGTGTGACCTCCGGCATGTTACCGAACCTCTCTGAGCCTCAGTTCCCTTACCGTTAAAATAAAAGAGGCGAATGATGACCAGCTCTAAGAGTTAATGTGGGTTTTGGATGGAATAAGGATCACAGGAAATGCTCCAGGAATGGGAGGGGGACACCAGGTCATCAAGGACAATTACTCTGTCCCCTCCCTTGGTGTGCATGGGAATGGTGAGAGCTGCCCATCACTCGGGACAGGTATAGCTCTGTCTGGTTCCAGGGCTAGATAAGACCCACTCTGAAGGGCCACTGGTGTCCTCCTCTCCCAGGCCCTACTCAGGAGGCAGAGTAGCACAATGGGAGGACAAGGACTGAGGGTCAGGGCTTGATTCCTGGCTGGGTGACCCTTAGTACATCAGCTGCTTTCTGTGGGCCATAACTGATGGGGAAAGCCCTGGATAGAGCTTTAAAAAATAGCCATGCTTGTGGTTCTCAAACTACCCTTCAGGGAACGGAAGTGCCTCAGATGTGGCTGTGCTCACCCCCACGCCCAGCTTCCATTAAAAATAGATTGGTGACTGAACGCAGTGGCTCATGCCTGTCATCTCAGCACTTTGGGAGGCTGAAGTAAAAGGGTTGCTTGAGGCCACAAGTTACATCAGCTTGGGCAATGTAGTGAGATCCCATCTCTACAAAAATATTTTAAAAATTAACCAGGGATGGTGGCGCCCATCTGTAGCCTCAGCTACTCAAAAGGCAGAAACGAAAGAATCGTTTGGGCTCAGGAATTTGAGGCTGCAATGAGCTACGGTTGTACCACTGCACTCTAGCCTGGGTGACAGAGTGAGACCTCATCTCTAAAAAATTAGAAAGAAAAGTAAAAAATAGCTTTGTGCTCCAAGTAAGAAAAGCTTAACAAGCTGCTGTTGCCAGCAGACTCTAGGTTTACTTGGAGGAGGTGGGGATTGTATTCTAACTCCAGCACTATGGCCCTCAAAGGCACCCAGTGGTAAGCGTCCTCCATGGCTTGGCTCCCTGTTGCTTGTTGAGAGTCAGGCCTTCACTGGGCACTCAAGGCTTCTCCAACCTGACCTGCCCCCTCCAGCTCACTCCCACACTTTGGTGCTCCAGTTGTTCAACTCCAAGCCATTCTATGACTGCTTTGGATGTGGTCCAACGCTTCCTTTTGCTCACTGCAATTCCCTCCACCTTGAAAGCTGTTCATCTGCTTCTCCATGGAGTCCCATTCTTTACTTATTCTTCTAGACCACACTGAAATGTCCTCTCACATCAGAAGGTTTCTATTTTGAGCCCTCCAGGGAGAGGTCAGCAATTATTCATGCATTGCGATGTCGCATTTGTGGAATGCTTACTATGTGCCAGATATGGGGGATAAAGAGTGAACAAAAAGAGACACAGTCTCTAACTTCATGGAGTTTATAGTCCTGTTGGAAACAGAGAGTTAATCAAATACAGACACAATTGAGTGTGCATTTAGAAATCTAAATTAGTGCCCTTAAGGAAAGAAGTTCTAGCAGAATGCTTAACAAGGGATCTGACTAAATTGGTGTACTGGAAAAGGCTTCCTTAAGAAGGGCTGCTGAAGTTTCAGGTCCAGTTAGCAAGGTGAGTGCGGAGGAGGAAGGGTAGCATGTGCAAAGGTTCTGTGGCAGGAACGATGGTATACGGTGACTGCCCATCTTGGTCTACCCCAGGCAGTTCCTATTGTCCTGGCTTATTGATCAATAGCATTCTCTTCCTTTCTCCAAAGTGGCCTGGTTTGGAAGGTAAATTATATGGTTGACTAACTGAATAAAAAGAAGCTGGCTGGGCACAGTGTCTCATGGCTGTAATCCCAGCACTTCGAGAGGCAGAGGCGGGTGGATCACAAGGTCAGGAGTTAAAGATCAGCCTGACCAACATGGTGAAACCCCGTCTCTACTAAAAATAAAAAAATTAGCTGTGTGTGGTGGTGCGTGCCTGTAATCCCACCTACTCAGGAAGCTGAAAAAATCCCGGAGTATCAGGACTGCCATGCTGGAGAAGTTGGCAGGGACTAGACCACATAGTCCTGGAGAAGGCTGGAGAAGGAGGTCATTATCTTGCCCAAGAATAATGAGACACCATTTTGAAGGGTTTCAGGCAGGATGTGCCAGGATTTTCTCTATTTTTCAAAACAGCTTCCCCCGTCTCTATTCTCCCAAAGTGTTTTTGGCTCCTGCTCTCTTGAGGATCCACCTTGCATATTACGGGTTGTTGTTTCCTTAGTTCTTCTCTCCCTAGACTGTGAGCTTTGGGAGTGACAGAAGGAACCTCTCCTGGGCGATGCTCCATGTTCTTCTCCTTCCTGCTTGCTGGATGTTGGGTAGGAACAAATTTATGGAGGATCTTCCATGACTTCAAAGCTGGACCTTCACTGGGTAGTTTATGTGAACAATAAACTAGCTTCTATTATGTCTGAGCCATTATAAATGACTTGGAAATATTCAAAGGGAAAATACTAGCTAGTGTGCATTGAGCTCATGGCCTATGTTGGGGCTTGCACACTTTATACACACTATTTCATTTAATCATGAAAATATTTACTTCATGGATAAAGAAACAAAGATTCACAGAGGTGACTTGCACAAGGCGACACAGGGAATGAGCAGAGGAGCTGGGATTTAAACCCAGGAACATCTGACTCAAAAGCCAAAGCTGGGCAGATCACGCCTGTAATCCCAGCACTTTGGGAGGCCGAGGCGGGCAGATCACAAGGTCAAGAGATTGAGACCATCCTGGCCAACATGGTGAAACCCCGTCTCTACAAAAAATACAAAAATTAGCTAGACATGGTGGTGCACACCTGTAGTCCCAGCTACTTGGGAGGCTGAGGCAGGAGAATCGCTTGAACCCAGGAGGTGGAGGTTGTAGTGAACTGAAATCACGCCACTGCACTCCAACCTGGCGACAGAGCGAGACACCATCTAAAAAAAAAAAAAAAAAAAAAATCCAAAGCTCTTAAAACAGCAGCCATGAAATTAGCAGCCCTCAATTTCTCCATTTGTAGGAGCAGAGAGAATCTCCCCACCCTGTGGATCCAGATGAGGCTGGCCATTGTCCTGCTAGGCAGAGCAGATGCTGGGGTGGGGGAGGTGCGTGGGAGAGACAGGGGCATCCCGCACCCGCAGTCATAGCCTCTGGTCCCATGTCTACATCAAGTACCCAGCTCAGACAGGGGGCGGTGGTATTTCTTTCACCCACCTGCAGTTTGGCAGGTTCCTCAAAGAGAAATGCTCTTAGATTCATTTAAAAGTCTAAGCAGGGACAGCACAAATTATTAGTGTTTGAAATATTTATAAAGTCTCTTGTTTGCCATGGCATAGGAGGTGATAGACCACAAATAAAAGAAAACCGCAGATGCACCACTCATGGAGAGAGACGGAGAGGGGCAGGAATGTTGTCTGCCTGCCGCCGCCTCATTTCTGAAGGCTGCTAAGCCAGGTGAATTTTCATTCTGTGTTTTCTGAAACTGACTTCCTTTCTACGGCTCTGTTCACCTTTCCTTCCTTAAAATGATCACCAGACACTTAAACGGAGGATTTCAGCGTCACAAACCATGAACATTAGGGCAACCTGGGGGAAAGGCAGATGAGAGCACTCTGTTTTTATTTTTATTTTATTTTTTTTTTTGAGAAAGGGTTTCACTCCTGTCACCCGGGCTGGAGTGCGGTGGCATGATCTCGGCTCACTGCAACCTCTGTCTCCTGGGCTCAAGCAATTCTTCTGCCTCAGCCTCCCAAGTAGCTGCAACTACAGGTACATGCCACCATGCCTGGCTAATTTTTGCATTTTTGTAGAGACAAGGTTTCACTATGTTGCCCAGGCTGGTCTTGAACTCCTGGGCTCAAGCGATCTGCACACCTCAGTCTCCCGAAGTGCTGGGATTACAGACATGAGCCACTGCACCCGGCCAGAAACTCTGTTTTAAAATTTTTCTGGGAGTCTAAGATGATATCAAAATTTAAAAGTTTAAAAAAAAACACACACACACAAAATAAACTTATACAGTGTTTGAGCTGGGGAAAAAAACATGGAGAAAAATAAATGTGCTTTTCTGATTTAACAGATGGAAAAACCAAAGTCACCCAGTGAATCAAGGATGAAAACCGAGGTCGTCGGTCTGACTTCCAGCCCAGATCTCCCTTTTTGCTGATCTTTGGCCACTTAAATGCACATGCTAATAATTTAGAAAATAGGTGCTCAGGTCCTGATTTGGGAATTATATGGCTTGAATGTATTCATTGATGTGCGTATGTACATGCATCTGTTTATACATGTATATGCATTCATTCATCCGTATCAATGAAGACATGAATGAATGAATGAATGAATGAATGAATGAACGAACTCATCTGTTCACTCATTTACTAACTCAACAAGTACTATACTATGTGCAGGAGATGCAGCAGTGAGCAAGAGAGATTTGGCCCTGCCTTTCCTGAGCTAGTAAAAGACACGGTTTCAGGTAACATCTTGCGCTTCCAGTTGATCCCACGAGGAGCTCTGGAGTGTGACTTGCACCCTAGAGTTGTCCTGCCTTGGAGTAAAGAGGCTGGCCTTTTGTACCCTTGTATTAGTCAATTATTGGCTACATGACACCAATGTAGCCAACTGGTGCAGAGGGGAGGGTGTACCCTCCCCAGGATTTCCAGGTGAGGCAGCTCCTGTCAGTGGAGGGCAATGTTAGCTGTGGGGTGCTGCCGTGTTAGCAGCAAACATTCACTACAGCAGGGGGCTGGACTTACCAATGGACATTATCAGTTTAATGTACATTTAATGCACAATACCAGTTTAATGTACATTTAATTTACAGTCAAGGATGTTGGATGCATTGACCTTTCAAAGGGGATCTGAGTGGTGCACCAATGGCATCTACTATGTGAGAGACGGAGCTTCATCCTACTGGGAAAGTGGGGGAGGCAGTCTCAAATTCACACTTCTATGTGATCTCAATTGGAGGGTTGAGGGAGTTGGCCTATTGACCCACCAACTCCTGGCAGCCCTTACTGAAGGCGACTCCTGGGGAGGTTAATTCTCAGCGTGGCCTGTGTGTAGCCACAGAGAGCTCCAGCAGCAGACAGAGTCATGTGCTGGAAGGTAGAGATTGGGCAGATGTACTTGGAAGTGGGGAACGTTGTAGAAATGTGGGTGTGTGGGATGCCAAGATCATCTGCTCCAGGTGGCCTGGACCAATCAGACTTATCCCCCAGAAATGTGGAACGAGGAAGCTGGTGGAAGCTTGGAGTCTCAGGTCAGCTGAGGCACCAGAGCAAGGAAATTACAGCTGCGGCTGGAGTGGTCATCATGGCCTTTTGCGGGGTGAAAATGTACGGGCATGAAGGTAAGGCGTCATCAGCACTGATGGCCGGGACACATGGGGAGTAGGGAGCTTTGTGCACAGAGATGCTGGGGAGTCACTCGGGCAAGGGGGTAGCTGGCTGGGGACCCCACCTGGTTTCTGATTACTCTTTCATTTGTTCATTCATTCTACAGATATTTATTGAGGGACTATGATGTGCCAAGTATTGTGCACAATGTGGAGAGTATGAAGGAGGAGTAAAACAGACAGGGCCCTTGCTCCCTTGGAGTTTATATTCTATGTGTGTGGGAGGGTGGGGATGGGGGGAAGGTAGGAGGGGGGATAAGTAAATAAATGAACAAGATAATCAGAGATTCAGGGACATTTAGTAAAGGAAACCAACAGGGTGCAAGGTGGAGGGTATCTGATGATGAGGATATTTTCAACAGGTGATCACGGGCAAATTCTGACCATCCCCACTTTACAGATGAGGAAACGAGGCTTTGAGAGGGTAAGGAACTTGCCCAAGTGCATTCAGCTAGCAAGCGGCCCTTTCTGTAGATCCCGTCTGTCTCTCTGTAATACCTTCTACTCCTCGGCTCTGGGTTAACTCCTTGAGCCAACACAGATTAGATCCACTCTTTCTGCCCTCCCTATCAGTGATTTTATGATTTAGCGAGCAGGACACTGATCCTCCTGAGTCCCTGCCCAGACCCTTTCGGGCGTGCACTGGCCTGGGATGGGCTGTGACTCACAGCTTTGGGGCCAGCCTCACATTGCAGCTGTCAGGATCCAGGAGAGTAGAGTGACTCTGGGGACAGGGAGACTTGTCCCCGCCCACCACGCATTCACCGTGGGACCTTGGGTGGATGACCTCACTTCTCCAAGTCCCAGTTTCCTCCTCTGTCACATGCCGACACCAATTGTCTCTACCTCCTGGCGCTGTTGTGAAGATTAAACGAGCTAACGCTTGTGTAAGACTTGGCGCCATGCCCAGCACAAACACTCCCCTCAAGCTCAACGGGGGCACCTGCTGCCCCCAAATATTCTGATCACCTGTCGGAGGGTTTGAAGGGGCAGGGGAAGGCAGGCACTCTCAGCCCTGGTCTTTAAGACCCTCAGCCCCTGAGTGACCCTGAACCGGAGCCGGGGGTGGAGAAGAGGCAATTTTCTGACTTTGGGTCAGGACTGCCAAAGCCAATTAGGGAAGTCAGACGGGCAGCAGCCTCCAGTACCCAAGCAAACCGATGTGGCAGCCAGCGGAGGGGCCAGCTCACTCTGACCTTAAACCCGAACGCTCCTGCCCACATCTGCAGCTAAATAAACCAAGTAAATCATGCTGGCAGATAGATAATTAAATAATTATCAGGCACTTAATAACAAGGAGTGGGTGTTCTGAATTACCATATTAGACAGTGTCTTTGAGGACTAATTGTTGCATTACATCAGAGTTACTCATTCATTATTCTTGTCATTTCGGGTGATAATTTGCACTTTAGGAGACAGCGACAATTTTAGCAGGCAATTAGAGACGTGTCAGGCCTGGCCCCGTGAGTTACTGTCACAATTATTGCCTTTTTTTCCAGGGTCCTCATTTGCAGACGTGTATTTAAGGGGATTTGGGTAATTCCGGGCCTGGGCAAAACAACCAACCCACGGGATAGTGGCAGGGTGAGGACACAGCAGCCGCCACCATCGGAGCAAGGAAGGGGCGGCTTTCCCAGAAGTGGTGGTACCGAGCTTGGGCCAGCAGGCAGAGCTAAGCAGGGCTGTCGGAGCCGCATCCAGTCACTGAAAACAAGCGCTCTACCTCCCAAGTAGTTCGTGACGCTGACTGTTCCTCTGTCGGCTTCTTGTCACCCACTCAACCCAGGCTTTTATTACTGCTTACCTGAACCTTTGCTATGAGTTCTTCCCAGGCCTTGGGGAGGCAGAAAGGAGGAGGGAACGAGAAGGGAGAACAGAGAAGAGGAGAGGGGAAGGAAGAAAAGAGAGGAAGGAAAAAAGATGTAGAAATCATGTTTTTAACTTTCTGTCTTTGATGATGCTTGGGAATTGTGGGGGTCTTGAGGATCCAGGGAGGGAGTGCCCCTCCCATGGTTAGGTGATTCCCAGAGATAGCAAACCACTTCCCTTCTGAGCAAGCCTTTATATGCAAACCAACCGATCCTTAGCCTTTTTTTAACCTCCTGCCCTCCGGGACACTATCTGGCTGTTCCAAATCACCCCAGGGCCAGGAACCAAACAACTAGGGACTGCCCCTGTAGCCCAGAGTCAGCCGACATTATTCAAAATGGCCAATGCTATGTCTGCCTACGCTGGTTCACCTGTTTTTTCCAGCAAAATCCATGATAATGTTATCATTATTATTATTACTGTTTTTGAGACAAGGTCTCACTCTGTCTCCCAGGCTGGAGTACAGTGGCGCAGTCTTGGCTCACTGAAACCTCTGCCTTCCAGGCTCAAACGATCCTCCCACCTCAGCCTCCCAAATAGCTGGGAGGACAGTGTGTACCACCATGCCAGACTAACTTTTTGTACTTCTTGTAGAGGCAGGGTTTCACCATATTGCCTAGGCTAGTCTTGAACTCCTGGGCTCAAGAGACCTGCCTGCCTCAGCCTCCCAAAGTGCTGGGATTATAGGCGTGCGCCACCATGCCCAGCCTAAAATAATATTATTATTATTTTATTTTGGCTACCATCAACTGAGAACATAAAATCCATGATAAATGCCCTGGCCTACGCTTTCCCCTGGCTCCTCCTGCCCTGCGTAACATGTTACACCCGCTCCTCTTGGGGACTGTGAGTAATAAACTCTCTTTTCAATAGCAGTTGTCTTTCTGCTGTGTGGGTCTCACCTAAATAAAAACAAAATCCTGTGTGCAAAATAGAAAAGAATATAGGAAACAAGAGAAGAGAATAGAAGAAGGAAGAGAAAAATGAAGGAAAGAAAAGAAGAGAGGAAGACGGAGAGAGAAATAAGAGAGAAAAGGGAACGGGAGAAAAAAGTTTGAAAGAAGGAGAGAGAAGACTGGAGAAAATAAAGAGGGAGAAAGATGAGGAAACGGAAAATCAATGTGGAAAGGAAGGAAAGGAGGGAGAGAGAGAAAGTTGGGGGAGAAGTGGAGGAAGAAGGGGAAGACTGGAGGGAGGTTGCATGTGAAAGTTACATATGAAACCAACATTTTTTTTTCCATTGCTTGAAGTGTTTACTTTTCAGTGAAATCCAATGTCTGGGTTCATTTACCCACAGCTGACTCACTTGACCCTGGGCAACTTCAGAACAGACACCACGAATCAATGACTCAGAATAGGCCCTCAGAAAATATTTTTGACTGACTCCACAGTGTGAATCGAGAAAAATAAAGCACGATTAAATACAAATGCGAAACTCCACAGAAAGAGAAGAGTTTCAGCTTGAAAGCAACGACTTCTCAGCTCTGTCCTTAGCAATTAGACAGGAAGAGACTGCAGTGGCTGAATCGGGCCTCCTTTTTCCTTGGTTTAGACTTGGAAGGAATTATCGGCTCAGAAGGCATGCTGCCGGGAGAGAGGGCAGCTGCTGGAGGGATGTGTGGCCCAATAACAGTCAGAGGTGCCTCAGAATGTGGGCCTGGAGTCTCAGCTCCACCCCGTATTAGCTGTGACCTTGGGCAGTGTGACCTTGGGCAAGTCACATTTCTGAAATCATAATTTTCTCAGCTCAAGGTTGATATGCTAGCGGGCTTTGCTGAGCTTTAACAAAATCAAGTCTATAAAGAATTATGGGCCAGGCACTGTGGCTCACCCCTGAAATACTATCACTTTGGGAAGCCAAGGTGGGAGGATCGCTTGAGGCCAGGAGTTTGAAACCAGCCTGGGCAACATAGTGAGACTCCCATCTCTACAAAAGCTAGAAAAACTAGCTGGGTGTGGTGACGTGCACCTGTAGTGCCAGATACTTGGGAGACTGAGGGGGAAGATCTCTTGAGCCCAGGAGTTGGAGGCTGCAGTGAGCTGTGCCTGAACCATTGCACTCCAACCTGTGTGGCAGAGTGAGACCTTTACTCCCCGCTAAAAAAAAATGCATAGGACCTGAGGCAAAGCAAGTGTTTCTGGGTGAGTGGGAGCTACTGCTTTATTATTATTATTTTAAATTTGATTTAGTATATGGTTATCTGTCCCTGTATGGCTTTGATCTGGACCCACCATCTGCCTGGTCCTATTGGGTTAGAAGATGATTCTGGTGTTGGGGCTGGTTCCCTCTGGCACTGGGACTGGCCCTTCCTAAGATGGTTCCGCTGGGGGTTAGGATTCTCCCTTAATGTCACTCCTTGAGGCATGCTACCCCAAACATCAGAAGTGCACTCCCTGGCTGGGAAGCAGAAGGAAAGGCCATCTACAACATGCACTCAGCATCCACTGCATGCCAGGCCTCATGCCAGCCGCATAACATTCATCACTTTGTTAAGCCTCACAGTAGCCTCTGAAGTAGGGGCAATTAATCTATTCCCGTTTTACGCATGAAAAGACAGGCAAAAAGAGGTAGAATAGGTTCTTTAGGGTGATACAGCCACTCAATGGCAGAGTCAAGATTTAAGCCTGACTCAGGATCTTTTTATAGTCTTCCCTGTCTCCTAAGATGCAATATCATTACCTGACGTGGTCACCCCACAGGTGAAAAACTCGAACAGTGCTTTGAACCCATTTCTGCAGCAAGAGTTGGCTTCATACAGCAAAATGGTTTTTTCCTAAATATGTAAAAAGATTATATTTGAAGAAAACCACAAACCATTATGTAAAAAGTAAAAGTGACTGTAGACAATGCATTTTAAGGATATGTATAACATATATAAATCTATGTGTGTATATATATATATACACACACACATCCTACACGCACGCACACACATATATATGCATAAACTGAATGGAGTTAATTAAGTTAAAACCACAGTAAATCTGACAGATTCATATTAACACGATGGTCAAAACTGGAGGAAATATAGTATTTTGAAAAAGAATAAATCCAGCCAATTACAGATTTATGTTGACGCCAGCACAGTTACCACCGTTTTACAATAATCATTGATCAATCAACGTTTTATGACAAAACTATAATTTTCACGTGTTTCACCCTCACCTAAAAGTTTCCTCGTTTGCTTAATTCCCAGAATGTGATTCCATAAATCTTTCTCTTTGCTATATTAAGTAGATAATAAGAATGCCATGTAAGATTTGCTTATAGTTTAAACCACAGTTGCAAATGATTTATAATTAAGGCCAAATCTAAGACAAAACATTATTAAAGTCAAAACCTGCTGTAAATTGGTGCGGTAGGCTTGGGCATTCAGGAATTTATCGGGGTTTGATGACAGTATTTCCCCTGGTGATTTCCAAGGGATCTGCTGACACCAAGGGGAGATATTTATGATTAAGGGAAAGCTACGGAACTACTGGAGTGTCCCTGGTGGCATCAGCCAAGGGGACTGCCAGGCCTGACTCCATGTGTCATCATCAAAGGCAAAACCGTCAGTGTGGGTCTCTCTAGGCATGTCAGCCACCACTGAGGGGCTCAGAGTCCACCCTGCTCTTCCCACAGGCCAATTTCCTTGGAGTTTTCAGCTGAAGAAATTTATTGGAATAAATCAGACCACTAGAGTGTCATTTGTGCAACATGTGTTTATTGAGCACCTACTATGTGCAAGGTCCTGGGGACACAGTGGTCAACTAATAAAGCAAATATCTCTGCTCTCACAGTGTCGTGAAGAAAAGACCTTATCCTCTACACACAGGTGGTAAGGTAGGGGCCACTGTAGGTGGGAGGTTGGAGAGATGCGGGTGATGGGTGAGAGGCAAGCTGTAGGAAGTGGGAGAGAAGCTAGGCTGGTGGAGAGTGGGAGGGAGGCTGGTGGGAGGTTAAGGGGAAGTTACAAGGATACAGGGGAGGCTAGTAATGGGTGGGAGGGAAGATGTAGAGTCCATTTAAAATAAAGTTGTCAGGGAAGGCGTCGTGGAGGAGGTGGTGTTTTCTTTGTGTTAGGGGTGGAGGAGTGAGCCAGGGTCTGTCCGGGGAAAGAGCATTGGTAGATCTCTTTCTGAGGAGGAAAGATCAGCAAATGTGGAGGCTGTGAGAAGACAGCATCCAGCACACATGAGTAACAGGGAAGAGCCCAGTGTGACTGGGGAAGAGTGAGCGATGGCGGGATCGGGGAGTGGAGTCAGGGCTCAGGCCATGCGCTGCCAAGACCTTAGATTTCCAGTGATGAGGAGGCCACAGGGTAGGGTTAAACCAGGTGGTGACCTTACTCAGATAGACGTTTCAAAAACGATTGTTTTGGATACTGTCTGGACAAATGACTGTAGGGCCAGGAGCAAGGTGGGAGGCATTCCTGCTATCCAAGTGGGAAAGGAAGGTGGCCAAGACCAAGAGGTAGAGAGGGGGAGAGTTGAGTGCACTTGAAATCATTTTTGGAGTTGTGCTCCCAGGACTTGTTGATAAATTGGACACTGGAAGTGACAAGGAGGGAGGAATAAAGGTTGGGTCGTTTGAGTGAAGGTTGAGTTGTTTTAGGCCTGAGCGCCTATTTGCATGATGGTGCCTGTTCCTGAAATGAGGACTGGAGGTAGTACCAGGTTAGAGAGAGAGTGGCATGGGATCTAGATTTTGGCAAGGGCTTGTGAAGCTTGAGATGCCATTAGTATCCAAATGGAGAGGTCAAGGGAGCAGGTGAATACGTGAGTCTGACCTCTTTTGGGAGAGAGGTCAGGCTGGAGTGAGAAAATACGAAGGCATCAGCCTAAGGATGGATTTAAGCCATGAGGTCACCAAGAACCGAAGACAGATAAGTACAAGAGAACATCTGCAGCTGAGTCCTGGAGCCTGAAACATTTAGGCACTGGGGGAAAGGAGAAGCACCCAATAGTGGACATCCAGAAGGAGACGTCACTGACATTGGAGGACACCCAAGAGCATGTGGTGTCCTTAGAGAACATAAACCCAACCCACAAAGTTGAAGCCATCAGTGGTATCAAATACGGTTAAGAGGTCAAGTAAGATGAACAATGGACTCTGATGACTGGCTTTGGAAACATGATGGTCTTTGGCCACCTGGACATCAAAAGTTCTGAATTCTTGGACTGCACTCTGACATTTTTTCATCAACCTCCCTGCAAGACATTTCAAGAATCAATGGTGTCAAAATTGCTTAATTTCTTGGACATCTGTTTTTGAAGAGCATCCTCTACTGCATGGCAACTGCCTTGGTATGAGCACCTAGGAGGTACTGCTTCCGGGGAAATACCAAGGAAATCTGCTTCTTTTGAGTAAGTGACTATATTTTCCATCTTTAAACACATAGATTCCTATTCCCTTCTTTGCTTTAGCCACCAGTTGCTTAGCAACTGCATCGGGACAGCGTATTTTGTGTGCCAAACTCATTCGTGGTTCCATCCTATTTTTTATTCTCATTTTCCCTTTGCCCTGGTTACCTTCTCTATTTTACTTTAATCCTCTTCTAATGTGCACATTTCTCTCTAACGTGTGTATTTCTCGTGTGTAATCACTGTAAGTTTCTTTGGAACCATATGGGGGTAAATAGTGTGACAAATGCCAAATGTTATGACTGTTACGTAGATACCCCTGAGCCTTGATTAAGAACCCGCATGCATCCTGATGGGGAGAAAAGAGACCTGGGCATGGAGCCAGGTGGCATTTATTCTAGTTCTGGCTCTGCCACTAAATAGCTGTGTGACCCTGGCAAATCTAGTCTCCTCTCTGAATCTCAGCTACTTCCATTATCACACACAGGGGTTATACTAGCTTGGGATTAGCAAACAAGAGACGCGCAGGCACTGACCATCACCTAGTTCCATAGCGGACATCACTCATCAATTAGGCACTCTTTGGCACTGGGCTTAGCCAAGACATCAGAATCCTTCTTAACACAGTCCCTCAGGCCACGGCTACCAGTTAATGGGAGCTGGCGTGCTAAAGGAGGCCTGTTTGCACGATGGGACTAAGTAACATTTCCATGTGAGATTCATTGTTGCTGATGAACTAGAATCCTAGTACCATCTGTAGTGGCTGCCATTCTGTTGTCCGCATGATAGCATTTCAAAGCAGAGGGGATGGATGGGCATTGTGGGAAGGCTCTGTAATCATTACATAAAATTATAAAGTATACCATGTATATCCTAGCATTTACCATTGAGTATGTGAATAGATCCTTAAGTACATCCATAGAGGATATGGTCAGACTATACCCTCTGTTTACCTAAGCTGAGCGTTTAGGACCTCAGGATATACAGGCTCACTGAATGCTAAATCTCAGAGATAATGATTTGCCTTCTATTGGAATAAGCAAACTCATGTAATTTCCATGATCACTAAAATGTGTTGTTTTTGTTTTATCTTTCCAAATAGAAATAAAGACATAATCTAAGATTTCTGTTTAAATCACCCTTCATAAGTCTTGGAAAAAAGAAAAAAAAACAACCTTTTCTTAATAGAGAAACTGGGAAACTAACTTTTAATTAATTAATTGATGTTCAAAAAATTCCCCATTGCCTAGTATAATTGATGTGTCTATGTTCTTTGAGATTCACAGAGCCGTAACTATGTAACTCACACAGTACTAAGACCTCCCTAATTAATTCCTTCCTATAACCCTTTGAGGTGGCTAATTTTATTATTCCCATTTTAGCACTGAGAAAATTGAGGCTCAGAGAGGTAAAGTGACCAGATCAAAGTGCTTTCTAAAACCGTCTTCAGTGACATCTCCGCTGTAACAAAATCCTCACCAAAAACTTACAAGAATTCTGGCTTTCTATCCTTGTTTTTGAAACCTCAATGAGAAATTGATGGCTTCAATAGAGGTTCTGTGAACAGGCTTTTGTCTCAGAAAGAGGGTGATATTTTCTACATTTTCCTATTTCCTCATTTAATCCCCCTTCAAACTGAGAGCTAGGCATGGTTGTGATACCCCTTTTACAGATGAGAATAAAAAGGCTTTGAAAGTTGTGCCTTGCCAAAGCTTATAGATTTGAACCCATGCGTGACTCCAGATCCTCTCCTCCAGGATAAACTGTCTTTCAGGATGAACTGTCCTCCTCAGGACTAAGCGCAGACATATATCACTTCTTTGTGGAAATGAAAATGAAGGAACAAGATGATGATGGGGATTTCCAAATGTAGATCCTTTATTTATTCAGATGCCAGGTTGCTGGGGGAGGAGGGAGGAGATTTGGCCATCAGGAAAGACGTGGTGTCAGACGGCTGTTTGCATATGGTGATCTTGGTTTCTTGTAACCAGTGACAAGTGGGTTACCAGGTTCTGTGGGCAGAAATATATTTTGGGATTCACTCTGGCCCAGGCACTACGGACAATAAATATTTCCTGAATAAATGATGGCTGAATAAGTGAACGAATAAAGGAATGACGACCCTGCTTGTTATCACACCAGCAAATGTCCGACATTTGTGTCTTTCAAAAACCCATTTACAATGCCGAGTCCTAGACACCTTGCCTGCTCTGCCCCCAGATTCCAGAGGCAGCCACCCCCTCTCCCATCTCTGCTTTGGGAGCCGCATCCAGGGAATTTGCTGCAGCAGCAGGAATCGTCTGACAACACAATTCTTCCTGTTTCCAGGGAAAGTCGTTACTTTACTTTGTTCTGCACGCGAAGGGAGTATGCACAAGGCTGCCAGAACAGCTCAGCTACTTTAGGCTGTGCTGTTTCGAATGAGGAATGTTAAGCAGAAAGGCCCAGGCCGTGTGGGGGACTAGGAGGCTGCCTTCCAGCCCATCCCTGCTGCATGACCTCGGATGCATCATTGGTGGTGGAACATGGGTTCAACTATCTTTAAAATCAAGGCTGGGCCGGCGCGGCGGCTCACGCCTGTAATCCCAGGAATTTGGGAGGCCGTGGCGGGCTGATCACCTGAGGTCGGGAGTTCAAGACCAGCTTGGCCAACACGCTGAAACCCTGTCTCTACCAAAAATACAAAAATTAGCTGGGCGTGGTGGTGCGTGCCTGTAGTACCAGCTCTTCAGGAGGTGAAGTCAGGAGAATCACTTGAATCAGGGAGGCAGAGGTTGCAATGAACTGAGATTGTGCCACTGGGCTACAGCGCGAGACTCTGTCTCAAAAAAAAAAAAAAAAAAAAAAAGTCAAGGGCTGGCGAGATTGCACCACTGTGTTCCAGCCTGGGCAATTGAGTAAGAGCCTGTCTCAACAATGACAAAAAAAAAGAAAGGCCTGGCGTGGTGGGTCATGCCTATAATCGCAACACTTTGAGAGGCCCAGACAAGGAGGATCGCTTGAGGCCAGGAGTTTGAGACCAGCCTCAGTAACATAGTGAGACCTCTGTCTCTATAAAATTTTGTTTTAAAAATTAGCCAGGGATGGTGGTGCATGCCTGTAGTCACAGCTACTCAGGAGGCCAACACAGGAGGGTTACCTGAAGCCAAGAATTTGATACCAGCCTTGGAAACAAAGCTCTCTAAAAAAATAATTGAAAAAAAATAGCTGGGTATGGTGGCATGTGTGCACCTGTAGTAGTCAGGAGGCTGGGGCTGGAGGATTGTTTGAGCCCGGGAATTCAAGGCTGCAGTGAACTGTGATTATACCACTGCACCCTAGCCTGGGTGACAGAGCAAGACCCTGTCTTTAAAAAGACCCAAGGAGGCTGGAAGAGATGTTCCTGGAGTCTCTTCTAGGTCAACAACATCCCTTCATTTAGGGGGTAGGCACACAAACAGTGCCTTGCAGGGAGCAGGAGCTGAATACATCCTTGCTGCTCTGATTTCAGGAAACACCGATCCCTCCCTCCCTCCCTTCTTTCTCCCTCCCTCCCTTCCTTCCTCTCTCTCTCCTTCCTTCCTTCCTTCCTGTCTTTCTCTCTCCCTCCTTCCTTCCTTTCTCTCTCTTCCTCCCTCCTTTCTCTCCCTCCCTCCCTCCTTTCCTTCCTCTCTCTCCTTCCTTCCTTCCTGTCTTTCTCTCTCTCCTTCCTTCCTTTCTCTTCCTCCCTCCTTTCTCTCCCTCCCTCCTCTCTCCCTCCCTCCCTCCTTTCTTTCTTTCTCTCTCTCTCTCTCTCTCTCTCTCCCCCCCCGACCCCCGCTCCCTGCCTCCTCCCTCCCTCCTTTCTTTTTTTCTCTCTCTCTCTCTCCTTTCCTTCTCTCTTTCCTTTTCCACCCAGGCTGGAGTTCAGTGGGCGCGATCTCGGCTCACTGCAACCTCCTTCTCCCCGGTTCCAGCAATTCTCCTGCCTTAGCCTCCTGTTTGTTTGTTTGTTTGTTTGTTTGTTTTAATAAAGATAGGGTTGCACCTTTTTGGCCAGGCCGGTCTGAACTCCTGACCTCAGGTGATCTGCCCGCCTGAGCCTCCCAAAGTGCGGGATTGCAGGCTTGAGCCACCGCGCCCAGGCCTTGCTCCTTTCCTGAGCGGTTGAGAGAGAGGGAGGGGAGAGGGTATTAGATCCCTGACCTTGAGGTCGGGGAGAGGAGGGCGATGCTGAGTGGTGGACGAAAGACTTGAAGATAATGAGAGATTGCATCAACTTTCCCCAGGCTGTTTCTGGGTCTAGAAGCGAGCAAAAATAAGGCGGGAGGGGTTGGTGCGAAGAAAGGGAGGCATTTATTTTGGAGGCGCATAGGAAGCACAAGTGTCAGGGGTTGAAAGGCCGCCTTCTCCTGCGGGCTAACGGTGTGGGTGACAGCCCGCACATTCAAATGAGGGAGCGATTAGACCGCGCTTGCTTCTGAAGACGGATTTCTTGGTTCGGGGAGCGGGCTGGGGGGCTGGGCCGGTATAGAGGGGACGGCAACATTAGGCTTTGGCAAGTTAATTAGGGTTCAGGAGTCCAGCGAGCGAGCAGGGGGAGAGGCTAGATTTGCATAAAGCTTATTTACATAATGTTCTTCACAAATTGTGCAGCCAGAAGGCAGGGAGGGGGTGGGGAGGGAAAGGGTTGGGGAGGGGGATGTAGTTAGACGCCCGAGGCAGCCGCCGCCAAAGGGGGAAGGGCGAGGCCGGAGATGGGACTCGCTCCATCTTGGCCACTCTCTCCACCCCTCCCCATCTCTCTCTGCACCAGGGCCACCCCTGCCTTATTTCGGCCCCCACCTCCATTCTGGGCTGGACACCACACTGCCCCCCACCATAGGGCCGGCCCAGAGCAGTCGGATTTCTAAACCGCCTCTATGGTCACGGGTCTCTCTTGCTTTAACCCTTTCCGGGACTCTTGGCTGCACTCAGGGTCAAGTCCCAGCTCCTTAGCCAACCTGTGTGACTCCTCGCGGTGGTCTAGCCCCATTCACCCTCCTGACCTGACTTCCTTCTAGTCCCCTCTTCCTAGCTAAGCTCAGTCCCACTGAAAAGCTCGTGTCCCTGGACTCCTTTGGCTCTCACACGCCTCCTCCGCTCCTGTCTTGTCACCTGTCCTGGAATGTCCCTACCACAAAAGCCAGCTGCTTTGTGGCAACCTCACCTCCCGCCGCACCAAATGCTCTGCCCTTGGGGCATTTTCTGAAGTCCCCATAGCTTCCTCAAGTGGACTGCTAGCCCCCTTTTGTGCGACCAGGACACCTTCACCCACCTGTATTCCAGAACTTACCACGCTGTCTAGTAACTGCACTGGGGAGGGTCTCTTTCCCCACTGGGCTGTGATTCCTCCAGAAAGGAACGTGCCTGATGCATCTCTGCATCCAGCTGTGGCAGGAGTATGCAAACAGTAGATGCCCAAAACTGTTGATTGAATGTATGAAATATGTCGTCTTAGCCAGAGATTGAGATCAGGTTTCAGTCTGCCTGAAATGAGCCTGACCAGCTCTCTAATTTCTCTGGGGTTCTGTCTACATCTTCTATCTTTATTGGGTTCTTAACCTGTCCTGTGTTAGTAGCTGCAGAGGACGAAGAGGCTGTGGTGACCTCTGAGCCGAATTCTCCACTGAGGGAAGCAGGCTAAGGCAGGCCAAAGGGGAAAGGGGCATCCTAGGCTGGGCACATAGCATGTGCAAAGGCCTGGTGGTCGGAAAGTGTGTGGAATGTTTGGAACGTGGAAGAAGATTGAGTGGGTTAAAGTCAGAGATGAAAGATGGAAAATATGGTGAGGCTCCTGTTCTGAGCTTAAGAGGCTGAGAAAATTCTGGTAGATTTTTGTGAGCCTCTGAAGCTTTGTGATCAAGGAGAAGAAAGAAGAAAGTTGCATCCACTGAGCACCTACTGCGTGCCACTGAACAGGTGATGTAATTCAACGGCCAAGCACAGTAGGGATTATTGTCCCCATCATTACCAGTGTAGAGGATGACAAGCCTGCTGGAGTCACTTGCTGAAACCTCACAGCTGCAGAATGGTCAAGCAGGGCTTTGGAACCCTGGTTTCCAAATCCTGCGCTGCCTTCTGAATTCCATGTATTTACGTTTTAGCAATGCATATAAAATGGAAGGGAAAGAGAAGAGAGAAAGAGGCAAAGAAAAAGACAATTTGGGGGAGGCAAACAGTCATGGAGAAAGAGAGAGAGAAAAAGGGAAAGAGACAGAGAAGAGAGGAGAAAGATGGGGCCAGAAGGGGACAGAAAAGAGTAGAGGGAAGAAAGAGAGAAAGAAAGAAAGAGAGAGGAGAGAGAAAAGGGAAAGAGAGAAGAGAAAGGAAAAAGAGAGAAGAAGAGAGAGAGAGAAAGAGAAAAGATCATGTCCTTTGCAGGAACATGGATGGAGCTGGAAGCCATTAATTATCCTTAGCAAACGTAACACGGGAATGGAAAACGAAATACTGCACATTCTCATTTATAAGTGGGAGCTAAATGACGAGAATACATGGACACATAGAGGGGAACAACACACACTGGGGCTTATCGGAGGGTGGAGGATGGGAGGAGGGAGAGGATCAGGAAAAATAACTAATGGGTCCTGGGCTTCATACCTGGGTGATAAAATAATCGGTACAACAAACCCCCATGACACAGGTATACCTACGTAATAAAACTGCACATGTAGCCCTGAACTTAGAGTAAAACTTAAAAAATAGAGACAAGAGGAGAAGGGTAGAGAGAGAGAAGACAGGGGAGAAAAGAAAGAGGAGAAAGAGAGGAGAGAGAGAAAGTGAGAGAGGGGAGGGGAGAGAAAGAAGAGAAGGGAGAAAGAAGAGAAGGGAGAAAGAAGAGAAGGGAGAAAGAAAAGAAGGGAGAGAGAAGAGAGAAAAGAGGAGTGAGGGAAAGAGAAAGAGAAGAGAGGAGACCGAGGAAGAGAGGAGGAAGTGGAGGAGAGAAGGCTGGGAGGAAGGAGAGGAGACTCAGGTGTCAGTCACTCTGCAGGGTGGCAGGGATGCTCTGCTCCTAGACAGAGCTGTCCAATAGAACTTTCTGTGATCTCTAATCTGCCGTCCTACTCAAGTGCTCGGTAGCCTCGGGTAGCTACCCAGCACTTGAAATGTGGTTAGTGCAACTGAGAAGCTGAATTTTTATTGTATTTAGATTTATATTTAAATGCTCACATAAAGGTAGCGACTACAGTATGGGACAGTGCAGGTTTAAGAGCAGTCCTTCTTTTTTCCATCAAGGTCCTAGCTTGAATTTTCTCTGGGTCCTTCTTGGCCTCCCATTCTGGGACTCTGTTCTGAACCATGCATCCCTGATGTTTCCTTCCTTCATATTCCTGGACATCCCACCCACACCGAGGTTTAATTTTAGCTGATTCTCTCTCAAGGACAAAGTATATATTTTTATTTTAATTTATGTCGCCTGAACCATTTCCAAGTTTTACTTTTAGAACCTGTCAATATTAGTGACATGTGGCATTTTAGGTACTTTTCTGCTGGTGGGGCCTAAATTTATTGTCATTTTATGTCACTCGGCAAAATGCACAAAATGCCAGAAGTGTTATAAACAGAGACGATTTATGTTCGGGTTGGGGTGAGGTTAAGAGAATGAATATAATCAATTTTTTTTTCAGAGACTTTTATGTGAGTGTGAGGGCCAGCAGGTGCACATTTGAAGCTCAGTGGGAAGTGTTTTCCAAGCAACAGGAGACAGCAGATGCAGACGGGGCCCAATTACTACTGCTCACGGCTGATCATGCCATGCACTTGTGTGCACATACCTGGCTCCTAGTATGGGACTATGCACACGGTAGTCTCAGGCACCTAGAATGGGCTATGCACATGGTAGGCGCTCAGTTAAAGCTTGTGGAAGGAGGGATGGAGAAAGGTTAAGAGATGTAAGTGGGAGCTCTAAAGACTCCTCTGGTCCACCCCAGTCAGAGTGATCTTTCTGGACGTTTGTCACTTCACTGCTCAAAACCTTTCAATGGTTCCCTAGTACTCTGTGTTCTGACTTATAGGGTCCTTCAAGATCTGTACCTGAGGGTGTCTCTAAGGGACCTGGAATGCTCTGAAAGTTTTATATCTTTGCTCCTTGTCTTCCCATGAGCTCTTCCTGTTCTTGGGAGTCCTCCCTCCTCTTTCTTGGCCCTTCTTCCATAACCAACTCAAACTCAAACTCCTCTGTCCTTGCACCCTTTACCTTTTATCCCTCCAAAGAGAGTTTGGCGTTTCCTCTTGGTACCTTATGTACAGTCATCCCTGGTTACCCATGAGGGATTCATTCCAGGACGCCCTGTGGATACCAAACTCCACGAATCCTCAAGTCACTGATACAAAATGACATAGTATTTGCAGATAACCTATACAATCCACCTGTATGCTTTAAATAATTTCTAGAATACTTCTAATACCTAATATAACATAAATACTATGTAAATACTTGTTATATTCTATTGTTTAGGGAGTAATGACAAGAAAATAAGTCTGTACATGTTCAGCACAACCATTCTTTTTTTTTTTTTTTTTTTTTGAGACAGCGTCTGTCTGTGTCACTCAGGCTGAGGTTCAGTGGCTCCATTATAGCTCACTACATCCTCCACCTCCTGGGCTCCAGGAGTTCTCCCACTCAGCCTCCTGAGGTGTTAGAACTGTAGGCATGCACCACCACACCCAGCTTATTTTAAAATTTTTTTGGAGAGGCCGGATCTTGCTTTGTTGCCTAGGCTGATCTCAAATTCCTGAGCTCAAGCAATTCTCCTGCCTCGGCCTCCCAAAGTGCTGGGATTATAGGTGTGAGCCACTGTGCCTGGCTGAAAATACTTATTATGTTACATCTTCTTATGTTACATTGAGTGAATGAGTGAGAATCCTTAAATATAATAGAGAAACAGAAAACTAAGGGCCTATAGATTGCGTTGCCTTACAAGATTCAGGTGAATTGCTTTTTGACCTCTTCCAATAAGCTCTCAAGTATTTTTTTTAATTTTATTTTTTAACGTAGGTGGTGTCTCTCTATGTTAGGCCAGGCTGGTCTCCAACTCCTGGCCTCAAGTGATCCTCCCCCTCCAACCTCCCAAAGTGCTGGGATTACAGGCATGATCTACTGCGCCTGGCCTGCAACCATTCTTTTTTTCCTCTGATTATTTTCAGTGTGTCGTTGGTTGAATCCACGAATGCAGAATCCAAGAATATGGAGGGCCAACTGCATGTCTGCATTACAGGCCTCCAGATGTTGCCTCGTTTGCTTCCCTGTTGCCACCAGAAGATCACGCACCACCGGGCAGCATGGTCTGGAGAGTCCCATTCATCTTCATCCTGGGCCTGAACAGAGAAACTGACAAATGAAAGATAATTGAATGACATAACGAACGGGTGCAAACTGGGTTGGTCCCTCACCATCCCCACTTCTTAGCCATGTTGGATCTGCTAAGTCAGTTACCACCATCGCCTACTCACCTTCCCATTTCCAAACCTCGTAACTGTTATCTTTTCCTCCATTCTCCTTGTCCTTATGAGTTTATGCCTTTAAAACAAATCCTTTATTATAATAGTATTGTATTTTAGGGAAGGAAATGTATTAAAGGAGTGTGTTCAGTCCACCATCTTCCCTGGAAGTCAGTAACAGATGAAAGGAAATTTATCTGATAGACTGTGGGCAAGTCACTTCTCTCCCTACGGTCTCTGATTCTTCACCTGTGGCATGAGGAAGTTGGGCTGGATGAGTTCTAGGGTCCAGCCAAAGTCTGCGAGGGAGTCAGCGCTGGATTAGATGTGCCCAGTGGGCCATGGGCATGGATTTTACATAACAGCAGTCACTCTCTGGGATCCCTACTCTGGCCAGTGCTCTCCTTGGACTGCTAATTCTCTTTCCACACATTCAGGTTCTGACTCCCAAACTCTGAGGACGATGGTAGGTCCTGAGGTCCCTCTTACCTTGTACAACTCACAGTGACAGCAACTGTCTCAGTCTGTTCGGGCTGCTTATAACAAAGGAGCATTGACTGGATGGCTCATAAACAGCAGGAATTTATTTCTCACAGTTCTGGAGGCTGAAAGTCCTACATCAGGGCCAGCAGAGTTGATTCCAATGGAGGTTTTCTTCCAGGTTGCAGACTACCAACTTCTTGCTGTATCCTCGCATGGTGGAAAGGGTGCTGGGAAGTCCAGTGAGGTTTCTTTAATGAGGGCACTAATTCTACTCATGAGGGCTCCACCCTCATGACCTAATCACTCCCACAGGTCCCACCTCCTAACGGCATCATACTGGGGGTAAGAATTTCAATACATGACTTTTGGGAGAACACATTCAGACCATAGCAGTGACTGACACTTGTCCAGTTCAGTGGCTTACTCAGAGACCTCACCTTGACCTAACGCTTGTGCCAACCTGGTAAGAAATCTGGAATCCCATTCCACAGATTAGAAGTCTGAGGTTTAGAGAGGGGAAGGGACTCACCTAAGGCCATGGAGCAAGTCAGTAAGGACCCAAGGTGGCAGTTGTGGTCTAACTGACCTATATTCCTGGAGTGTCCAGCATCCTGCCCATGGTGGCTGCTCAGCTGACATTTGTTTGGAATGAAAGGTGACCACACTTGAGTCGAGGTAGTCAGGATCATGGCGACAGCCACGACGGCAAGAAACAGCATTTTAAAAAGTATTTACTTAGTGTAACATTTTCAGAGCTATTCCATGCCACAGCGTGGATCAGTACTTCTTCATTCTTTATGGCTGAATAATATTCCATTGTATACCACATTTTGCTTGTCCATTCATCTGCTAATGGACATTTGAGTTGTTTTCACCTTTTGGCTATTGTGAACAATGCTGCTATGAACATCCGTGTGCAGGTACATGTCTGACTCTAAGTGAAAGAAACTCAACACAAAAGGTCACATACTACGTACGATTCTATTTGTATGAAATATCCAGAATAGGTAAATCCATAGAGACGGAAAGTAGATTAGTGGTTGCTGGAGCTGGGAGAAAGAGTGAAAAGGGAATTGTGGCAAGGTGCAGTGGCTCACGCCTGTAATCCCAGCACTTTGGGAGGCCAAGGTGGGCAGATCACAAGGTCAGGAGATGGGGACTATCCTGGCTAACATGGTGAAACCCCATCTCTACTGAAAAATACAAGTCAGCTGGGCGTGGTTGTGTGCGCCTGTAGTCCCAGCTACTCGGGAGGCTGAGGCAGGAGAATGGCATGAACCGAGGAGGTGGAGCTTGCAGTGAGCCGAGATCGCACCACTGCACTCCAGTCTGGCAACAGAGCGAGCCTCTGCCTTAAAAAAAAAAAAAAATAGAAAAGGGAATGGCTACTGATGGTATGAGGTGTTCTTTGGAGGTAATGACAATGTTTTGGAACTAGACAGAGCTATGGTTGCACAACACTGTGAATGAACTAATGCTATTGAATTGGGTACTTTAAAGTCGTTAATTTTATGTAATGTGAATTTCACCTCAATTAAACAATGAATAACTAAAGACTTCTCTCTAGGCCGGGCGCGGTGGCTCACGCCTGTAATCCCAGCACTTTGGGAGGCCGAGGCGGGCGGATCACAAGGTCAGGAGATTGAGACCATGGTGAAACCCCGTCTCTACTAAAAATAGAAAAAATTAGCCGGGCGCAGTGGCGGGCGCCTGTAGTCCCAGCTACTCGGGAGGCTGAGGCAGGAGAATGGTGTGAACCCGGGAGGCGGAGCTTGCAGTGAGCCGAGATTGCGCCACTGCAGTCCAGCCTGGGCGACAGAGCAAGACTCCGTCTCAAAAAAAAAAAAAAAAAAAAAAAAAAGACTTCTCTCCAGTAACATTCAACAAAGCCTACTGTGTGTTTAGTAAGTGCTTGGCTCACCAGTTTAAAACACATAGCACACACTTGTGAAACATTTGTGATATCAATTTACCAATGGGCAAGTTGATGATTTCCGTCTTCAGCCTTGATACTCCCAGTCAAGTTCCCAGACCAGAGGCTCAGCATCCCCAGGAGCTGGTTAGAAATACAGAATTGTTGGCAACCCCAAACACAGACCTACTGAATCTCTGCTGAATGGCGTGTGTTTGCCTCTGCAACCCACTTTCCTGCTGTCCTTGTCTGATCACTGAAGACAGAAACTGTGAGAGAGGGATTGAGGCTGAATCTCCCTGAAGTTCGTCCTCGATGAATAGATGTGCAGCTCACCTTCTCCCTCTTTCTCTCTTTTTTTCCCTCTTTCTCTCTTTTCTCCCAGGTCTCTCTCTTTCTGTCCCTCCCACCCTCTCCTCTCTCCCATACCTCCCCCATTCAGTAGAGTCCCTTCTCTCCTGCATTCTCTGAATTGATTTTTCTCACTCATCTTGGCAGGTTAGTAATCACCATTCTCAGCAGAAATTCCTTCCATTTCATTACCCTGGGTGAGAAATCCTGGGCAGCAGCGGGTGGGGTAGGGGCTGTGTTTCATTTCACTCCCATCTGTGTGTCAGGTGGGGAGGGAAGACTGTCCTCACTGAGCATCCCACAGGAGGAAGGCCAGTACTAGGAAGGGATGGAGACCCCTTGGTGGCTCTTTTCAGTTTCAAGATCCTGTGCTGCAGCTCCTCCCAGCTCCCAGCGCCCCTGCCTTTCTCTGTCCTGATCAATCACTCACATTTGGGGTGCCTCCATGGCTGGCAGAAACTATTTCTATGCATTGCTCTGTTTAATCCTCACAATACTTCTGAGAGGTTGGTATTTTCACCTCCTTCATGTTACAGGAGAAGAAAGTGAGGCTCAGAGATACTTGCAAGACACCTGGGAATGAGAGCCAGTTTCCAAGCTCAGGCAAGGTTGTCCTGGACTGCACCAGAGCCACGTAATAGAAAGATCATGCTGCCCATCCACCTGCTAGCCATGGTGGGTCCTAGCAGAAAGAGCCCAGCATTTGTCATCCTATGGACTTGGGGTCCAGTTCCAGCTCTGCCACTTACTGGCCATGCCACTCTTCCTGGTCCTTCCTCTCCTTAGCTGTTCACACGGGATGGGGGGATGGGACAGACCCGCCAGAGTACAGCTCCTAAGAACAGGAATTTTGTAATGCAAACCAGCTGTGGAACCCAGGGGAGGAACCACCATCTCTTGGAGGCACCATTTCCCCATCCTCAAAGCGCATTTAGAAAAAAACACCTACTTTCTGTGTTGTTGCAAGAATTGCGTGAACTATTACAGCTCTCATGCAGCTTTTAGCACATGCCTGGAACACGAACAAGCACTGGATAAATAAATACCCTGTATGGAAATAATATTATTATAGTTCGAGGATTTAAGATGCTCTCACAATGGCAGATGGACCCTGAATTCAGAGATGCAAAATGTGAACAAAACGTGTGCTTGGAATTAAGAACATCATCCTGTGTACGGTGCCTGCCCCGTGTGAGGCACAAGGCGAAGCATTTTACAGACGTTTCCCTATTGAATCCTGATGAAGAGTCCTACAGGGTAGGGTGTAGTCTCCCCATTACATAGGCGAGAAAACTGAGGATCAAGGAGATGAAGTTAACTTCTTCTAACTCCTGTAGTGTGTAAGAGGTAAAGCTGGAATCAGCTGAGATCAGTCTACCAAATCCAAAGTACAGATGAAAAAAACAAAAAGACGTGAATATGTTTTGCAAACTACACAGTTCTAGTCATGTGTGTGGGGTGAAAGACGGAGGAAAACATCATCATTATCATCATCATCACATTGTCATATCTATTAAACATTAGGTATCATCATCGTATCTACTAAGCATTAACTGCTTATCACGTGCCAAACACTGGGCTAAGGGATTTACTTGGATTACCTCTTTAAGCCCTGCAGCAACAACTCTGTTATAATCCTCATTTCACAGATAAGCAAACAGGCTCAGAGTGGTAAAGCAATTTACCCTAGGTCACACAGCCAGGAAGTGGTAAAGCTGGATTTTGACCTCAGGGCTTACAGGCTCCAGAGTGGAGTCCTTAACCATTCACCTGAAACTGGTAGCTGCTAATCTTGGCTGCAGGGAGTTTAGCTGGTAGGACCCTCTCAGCCCTTGGGGACCCTCCCTCTCACCCCGTGCCCCAATCTGGGCTCCAGACTGGGAGTGAACTAGGCTCCCACCCGCGTGTCTGTGATCAGCCCATCATCAGATCAGGCTGTTCTTCTCCTAGCCCGTTGTTGGAGCCCCAGCCAGGACCATGCTGTATGCAGATCACCCCATTAAAATTTCATGTGGATTCAAAAATTCAGTGTTGACTCCGGTGACGCAAATAAGTATGAAAATTCCGAGGAAGGCACACTGTTACTGAAATCAAATGGTTGAACGGCCACTAATGAGGCAGACAAGGAGCCTCGCTCACCCTCTGAGGATTGAGGAGAGACGAGAGGAGCAATCGCGCTACATTATTCATGCCCCCTTGTTTGAGTTTCAGATCTCAAGGAGGCTCTGGAAGGGGAAAGCAGAGAGGGCAGAGGCGGTGGGAGGCGGAGGTGGCAGCCTAGACAGGGCCCCACTCTGCCAGCTGCGGAAGGCCGGGTGACTAATTGACAACTACTCACTGATCCCCTTCCCTAGGGCGCCCCTCTTCCATCTCTCATTTTTAGCTCCAGCCCACAAGCACCTCCCTTGCACCTGCCACGGTGCCCAGATTTCCCCCAGCAGTGGCTGTGTGAGTGTGAGATGCAGAGGAAGATGTGGTGTCTGGGCGGTCCTGGCTCTGTGTGATCTCGGGCAAGTGACTAAACTTCCCTGAACCTTGATTTTTTGTTCCCCCTGTAAAATGGGAAAGCAGAGGGAGTGGCTCCTCTACCTACTGTGGGGAGAGGTAGCATTTCTGAGAGTCAAATGCCGCATTACCGCGCTTCTCAAGTTCGAACACTCAGGTGAATCCCAGAGGAGCTTGCTGGGATGCTGGTGCTGATTCAGTAAGGCTGGGGCAGGGCCTGAGATTCTGCATTCCAGCCAGCTCCCAGGTGAGGCCCATGATTGCTGACTTGCAGCCCACCCTGCGAGCAGCCGGGCCATACAGATCGGAAAGCAGTTTATAGCGACCACTCGCTGCTCTCAGCCTCTCTGTGCATCAGTATTCTTGGGGAGTTTGTGAAAACACAATGCCCTTCCCTACCCCCCCACCCAGGGTCTGCTTTAATTGGTTAGGTCCAGGAACTGGTACTTTTAAATTCTCCCCCTGACACCCACCCACCATGGCTTCTATATGCAGCCAGATTTTTGTCATTCTTGTTACTAATATGTCTTTATTATTTATGCCCCTCATAGTTTCTTTTTTCTTTTTCACAACGGGGTCTCACTCTGTTGCCCAGGCTGGAGTGCAGTGGTGCAGTCATGGCCTTGACCTCCCAGGCTCAAGTGATTCTCCCACCTCAGCCTCCCCAGTAGCTGGGACCACTGGCGCGTGCCACCATGCCTGACTAATTAAAAAAAAAAATTGTAGAGACGAGATCTTGCTGTGTTGCCCAGGCCAGCTTGAACTCCTGAGTTCAAGTGATCTGCCCACTTGGGCTCCCAAAGTGCTGGGATTACAGGTGTGAGCCACCGTGCCTGGTCCCCCTCATATTTTATGACCATTTTGCAAGCTTCCTCTTCTTCAACTCCTCTTAAACATCAATGCCACAATGCTTTCTCTCTTTTCCCCAAGCAAACCTGTTGTCAGGAAAGAGGCTGAAGAACCAATGGCTCCCACTCCGAGGAGGAAGCAATGCTTCACCCCCGGGAACTGACCTGTTTCCAGGGGATGTCACCTCCCTCCGGGTTCTAACGGTGCACTTCAGGTGCCGCTATCTGAATAGTGCACCTGGGGCGAGTTTGCACCGGGGGTCACCTGGGCAACTGCCCTCCTTCTCTTTTGAAGACTGAGGCCTGACCACGCTGATAACACATTCTCTAAAAGTGGAAACCAGGTTTCAGACAAGCCGTGGAGGTAAAACCGGCTCGAGAGGGAAGGAATTGATTTCCGCCAGAGAAACCTGCGCAGAATCTACAGTCCCATCGTTGTCCATGCACCCGACGTAACCAATAAACAGGTTCCCCGGTCCTCCCTGCATTTCCTAATTATTACTCGGCTGTAAAAATCCCTTCTCCCTCCTGCCAACATTATCTTAGTAAACGTTATGAGCGCTCACGAGGTTAATGCAGGGCCATAAATCCGCAGTGGGTCGAACAAGTGAGACTTGAGGAACTGTTCATAAATCTCTGGGAACGGCTCCAGTTTGTTTATTTAATAAAATATCATTTCGTAGAAATGCACAGGGCACTGTGGGCTTCACACCTCAGTGGGCACGCGTGGAGAGGGGTGGGTGGTGGAGGTCTGCCGAGGTTGCGGGTGTGCGTGCACGAGCGTGCAGGCGGACTTCCACGTGGCCTCTGCCTGGAATGGCAGGGCGCCATGCCGTGTATTACTGCACCAGGCATTCTGAACTCAGTACCCGCTCCACTTAAGGCAGCCTGTTCTCTCAGAATTCTTTAATGGGCCTCGTCAATATCTGAAACGGTGCTACAAAGCCCAGGACACGTGTAATGCTGTTTGCACTGCATGAATGCCTCCTCGAGACAATCTTCTGGGATTTGTTAGGGGCGCTTTACCCACATTGGGCTGTTAAATCAACAAGAAGTCAGGCTTCCCCACATGGCATGGAATGAAATGCTAAAAGCATGGGCATTGGAGTAAACGGACATGGCTTCTAACACCAGATTTGCCACCTACTGGGAAGATGGCCTTGGCATTCACCTCTCTGGCCTCGATTCCCTTCTCTGTACCATGGAGATGATCATCTGTACTTTATGGAATACAGATGTGATATGCAGAGAGACTAGAATGGAGCAGTAAGTTTCCTTTTTTTTTTTTTTTTTCTTTTTTTGATTTGGAGTCTCACTCTGTCGCCCAGGCTGGAGTGCAGTGGCGAGATCTTGGCTCACTGCGACCTCTGCCTCCTGGGTTCAAGCCATTCTCCTGCCTCAGGCTCCTGAGTAGCTGGAACTACAGGTGCACCACCATGCCTGGCTAATTTTTGTATTTTTAGTAGAGATGGGGTTTTGCCATGTTGGCCAGGCTGGTCTTGAATGCCTGACCTCAGGTGATCTGCCCACCTCAGTCTCCCAAAGTACTGGGATTACAGGCATGAGCCACCGCACCCAGCCTCGTTTCATTTCTCTCTCATTTACCTGTGAGATTTCAGCATTGCAGTGTACTGAGATGACTTTGTTAATTAGTTTTGACTGAAGGTCATCTACAGAGCCCCCATTCTTTTCTTTGTAATTGACTGGGAACTCAAAGTAAAATGCAGTGGAATGGGATCAGTGGAAACAGGGGAGATTCTGCAGAACTGGGATGTGGCATTCCTGCCCAAAGGGGTTTAGCATCCCTGAGTCACCCCATCAGAGAGTGCTGTGAATCATGTTACTGAAGGAAATAGGCAGTGTGATCTAGTGGTGAGAACCATGGAGTTGGCAGCCCTGGGTTTGAGTTCTAACTCAGACACTTAACTATCTGAGCAGCCTCTGTGGCCAAGTAATTGAAGCCCTGGGTTCTTGGGAATTGGTGATCTTAATACCCAACTTTTAGGGCTCTGAGCATTCCCTGAGCTAATATGGGTAAAGTGTGTGCATAGACATGGCACATCGTACAAACACAATAAACCATGGACAGATGGAGAGTGAAGGAGGGAAACAAGAGAGAGGCAGAAGCAAGGGTGACTCACCTGTCCCAGTTTTCTCAGACCTCCTCCAGTCTTAAAACAGGAAAGTCCTACCTCCTGGGAACTCCCTTAGTCCTGGAAAAACTGGACGGTTGATTGCCCTTGCAGGAATGGACAAGTCAATGCTTGAAGCACTCTTAACTCTGGGTTTAATTTGGCTACAGCTATTGATGATTTAATAACAGCTGGCTGATTATGGAGGCTTCATCTAAAAGACTCTAATTCCCCAAGGCTAATTGTTGAGCGTTTGATTAACCCAGTGGCTCTCATTAGAATCACCTGAAGAGCTTTCTAAACATACCAATGACTGAGCCTCACCCCTGACTAGGGTTTCTCTGCCTTGACACTATTGACGTATTGGGCTGGATAATTTTTGTTGGTGGCAGGTAGTGGGGAGTGGAACTGTTGTGCGCATTGTAGATGTTGAATAGCATCCTTGGATTCTACCCTGAAGATGCCAGGAGCCATGTCCCAGTCACATGACAACCAAAAATGTCTCCAGACATTGCTCAATGTCCCCTGAAGGGCAAAAATCACCCCCAGTTGAGAACAACTGCCCCAGGCTAATTTAAGAATCTGGGGGCAGAATAGAAATTAAGCTTTCGTGTTTCACATTAAGTTCCCTGCCCCCAGCTGACTATATATAGCATTTGGCTAAGACCAACCTTACTGTCAATGTGGATGATGCTGACATCCAAGGAGAACTTTAGAACGGGCTGGAGCTGACTTGGGGTTGGGTCCAGAGTGACCATACAGAAGAGGCTGTGGGCAAAAACCTCACATGATAAGAAGGTACTGAATTCCTACTCTATTTATTTATTTATTTATTTATTTATTTTTGAGACAGAGTCTCACTCTGTCGCCAGGCTGGAGTGCAGTGGTGCGATCTTGGCTCACTGCAACTCTCTGCCTCCCGGTTTCAAGTGATTCTCCTGCCTCAGCCTTCCAAGCAGCTGGGACTTCAGGCGCGTGCCACCACACCCAGCTGATTTTTGTATTTTTTTTTAGTAGAGACGAGGCTTCACCATGTTGGCCAGGATGGTTTCTATCTCTTGGCCTTGTGATCCACCCTCCTCAGCCTCCCAAAGGGCTGGAATTGCAGGCGTGAGCCACCGCGCCTGGCCCTATTCTTAAATATTCCCTTTCCCTCCCTTTGGTATACAGCCCAAAGCTCACCATTAGATATGAGTTCTTGCAGAAAGTTCAGAGTGCTCTGTTTTGAGTTGTCCTCTTTTAAGTTCTTCTGGAAGGCAGATCATGACACTGTTTTTGGTCCCTCATGACCTCTTCAGGGTGGAGACTGTGCTGGTTCTCAAGACGTTTTGACATGCTAAATTATTTGCTCCTCACAGCTCTCCTAGGTGAGGTGGATTTCTTTGCACGTTTTATAGAAAAATGATGTTCAGAGAGTTTGAAACAATTTTCTCAAGCTCACACAGCTGGTTGGCAGCACAGATTAAAGCAAAACTCAGGACAATCACTAACTTCTAGTGACTGGCCCACTCTGACATGTTTCCTCCTATCCCTTAGAGAGCCAAGTGCTGGCTGAGCACAGTGGGGATGGGAGTGGGACGTGAATGTCTTGGCCAAGAAGGAAACGTTCATGGCTGCTTTCTTTATGCCAAAACTTGCACTTATATTATCTCCTTGAATAGTCTCAATGTCCCGGTGCAGCAATGCCTGTGATTCCCACTTTTGGGGAGGAGAATGCTGAGGCCTGGACAAAGGAAGCAATTTGCCTAAAGTCATGAATCCATTATCAAGGGGAGGTGCCCTGACCTCAAAATCAAGGTGGGGGAAGAACATTATAAATGGATTAATATTTTAAATTTCTCAGCTGTTAAATGAAAGGCATTCTTTTTTTTTTTTTTTTTTCAGCATTCCAGTGCTCAGAATTATTTAGCTCAGCTCTGAATGGAAGCATCCACCAGTTAGATGTATCTCTTTGACATTCCTATGACTGAAAACATTAGACATTTGCTATGTTGATTCATCAGAACTGTCAACATTCCTCTGCTAACAAAGTCTTCCTTTAGTTGGGAGGTTTCAGCCCAGCTCTGCTCTGATTGGCTTGCTCCTTACAGGAAGCATCTAAAGGTCTTAGAGCCGAGACAGGAAGTGACTCTGTGTGAGGTCAGCATTTCTCTTTTCTCCAAGGCCACCATAATCCTTATGGAGTGAAGGGTAGTCACAATGCAATTTTGAAAAGTGATTACAAGGATCATAATAGTACAAATGGTGAATGAGTTTTCTGACTGCCAGGAGAGGAAACATTTTAGGATTGATTTCAGAAGAGAAATCCATCATTTTGATTTTAACTGTGGCGGTTAACACAATGTTCACTCTAATTTTAGAAACATTTTGAGACAGGAATAGGTTGTACTTGTCTTTGTCAGGCCATAGGTAGCTTACATTTTCTGAGCCTAAAGTGGATACTAGTTAAAAGATTACGTTTAAAGAATGTTCCTTTTTTTTTTAGAATCACACCAGAAATTTCTAGTGTAATGACAGCCTTTCTTAACCCAAGTGGAACTGTGTGTGTGTTAAAATATCTGTGTTAATAACCAGCAACCTCAGAAGTGAGAGGGAAGGGAAGAATGGGGCTAAAAGGAGTCAAGTCCCACTTGCATGGCAGAGGAGACCTGGAAGATAAGATGGAGTTATTAGTCTGAAATAATGGGTGGTGAGAATTCTGCCACCAAACCACCAATGCTCCCTAGTGTGAAACAATGGGAAAATCATGGAGACTGGAACAGCACACGAAAAGCCACAGAGCATAAAAGACCCAGCTGTACTGGGGGTCAGGGAAAATTTCCAAGTGGTGGGAGCAAGAAGTATATGGCATGGGGAGATCCAGAGATGTGATGAGTTGGGGAGGGTTTGGACATACTTATCCTACAGTTTGCTTTTTCCCTGACGCCCAACAGAGGCAGGTTTTAACCCCCAACCCACCCTGTCTCCAAGGACTGGCTTGGATGCCTGTCTTCCTGAGCTCCATCTTCACTGACTCCACGGAGGACAGAAAACTCATTACCATCAGAGGCTCACTCTAGATGCCCTGTGTGGACCTGTGACTATGTTAGGTTTAGTGGCAAAGGAGTATTAAGATTGCAGGTGAAATTAAGTCTGCACAGCAGTTGACCTTAAAATGGGGGAGATTATCCTGGATTATATGGATAAGCCCAGTGGAACCACAAGGGTCCTCGAAAGTGGAAGAGGGAGGCAGAAGAGAGAGAGAACCATGGAGATGGCAGCTTGAGGAAGACTCAGCCTGAAAATGCTGGCTTTGAAGATGGAGAAGGGGTCCAAGAGGTAAGGAATGAGGGCAGCCTCTAGAAGCTGGAAAAGGGAGGGAACTGATTTTCCTCTGTTCTCCAGAGGGATAACAGCCTTTCTGACACCTTCACTCCAGCCCAGTGAGACCCATTTCAGACCTCTGACCCTCAGAACTGTAATAGAATAAGCTCCTAATATTTTAAAGTCACGTAGCATATGTTAATTTGTTTCAGCAGCAATAGAAAAGTAATATAGGCCCTTAGTTCTTTAATCTAATAAGTGGGTTTAATAACCATTTCTATTTTGTAGTGTATTAAAAATTGAATTAACGTACCACACCAAGTGTTTAGCACAGCCCTTGGACAATGGTACCTTTTTTATTGATGCCACAGGTGGAATGACCACTGGTCCTCCTAGTTTAGTCCTCTAGCTTCTTTAATGTGGGACTAGAAGAAAGAGGCCTAAATTAGGAATCTGACAGACTTGGGTTCAAGTCCTGGCTCTGCCTCTTTCTAATGGCCTTGGATTTGTTCCTACCCTGGAAGGTTTTCCAGTCTCTATTATGGGTGTGGGAAGGATGATCTATCATATCTACCAGCTGTGAGCCTCCTGTGAGGATTCAAAGTGGGTGGGCTTTTGTAGCCCACTGAAGGCCCTCAGAGAGGTTTTCTGTAAACGTGGTACCTTGCACCAACTCCTTGGGAAGAGATTTTCTCAGGATTCAGAGCTGAGGGTATTCACCCCGAGCCACTTGCTTCTCTGTCCAGAGAATGCTCATGCATTCCTGAGAAGTTGGTTGGAACTAAGGGAGCATTCAGAGACCACAGATCCAGTTGACTGGTCCCTGCTGACATCAATCCACATTGTTGGCCACACCAGCTCCTCTTCAAACTCATGATGTGAATCAACAGCTAAACATGTTGATATCTTTGTTTCCCTCAGTTAAGTGGATCCCTGAGTCCTCCTGGTGCACTGGAAAGATTTGAGTTTTGCAGCCAAATAGAGTGGGGTTTAAATGGTGGCCACGCGACTCACGCCTGTAACCCCAGCACTTTGGGAGGCATGGGCGGGTGGATCACCTGAGGTCAGGAGTTCTAGAGCAGCCTGGACAGCATGGTGAAATCCCGTCTCTACTAAAAATACAAAAATTAGCCAGACATGGTAATCCCACCTACCTGGGAGGCTGAGGCAGGAGAATCGCTTGAACCTGGGAGGCAGAGGTTGCAGTGAGCCAAGATCGCGCCACTGCACCCCAGCCTGGGTGACAGAGTGACATTCCATCTCAATAAATAAATAAACAAACAAACAAATAAATAAATGGTGGCTAAGCCACTTGCTTGTGAGCAAATTGGTTAGCCTCCATGAGCCTTGGTTTATCCACCTGATAAATGGAGATACTAACAGTCAACATTAGATAACCATAGAGCCTACCTCATAAGGCCATTATGAGAATTGAGATGTTAGTTCAAGGAAAAAATGGTGCCATCATTTGGATGATTGTCCCCTGCAAGACTCGTGTTGAAATTTCATCCCCAATGTTGGAGGGTGGGCCTCATGAGAAGTGTTTGGGTCATGGGGAAGATCCCTTACGAATAGGTCAATACCCTCCCTCAGGAGTGAGTTATTACTTTACTAGCCCCTGCAAAGGCTGCTTGTTGGAAAAACCTGGTATCTCCCTCTGCCTCTTTTGTTTTCTCTCTCTCCGTGTGGTCTCTATACACACCAGCTTCCCTTCGCCTTCCACCATGGGTGGAAGCAGCCTGAGGCCCTCATCACATGCCCAATCTTGAACTTCTCAGTTCTCAGAATTGTGATCCAAATAAAACTCTTTTCTTTATAAATTACCCAGCCTTTATAACAACACAAAATGGACTAAGATACTTGTTATGATACAGGAGGAATGAAGAAGTGTGGGAAGTATTACCTCGCTAGGAGGCGAAGGAGGGCACAATAATGATAGAAAACTTCCCATGGGAGGTTATACTTGAGCTGAACTTTAATGGGTGTAATGGTTGTAAAAAGTTTAGCACAATGCCTGATGTGAATTATGTGGTCAGAAATTAAAAGGGAGAGAAGAAGATAATGGGTTTTCTGAGGTTAGTGGGGGACATAGGATCCCTCCTTGCCCCCTACTGAACCTGATCCACCCTAGTCCAGACCCTTCTTCTCTTCCTGCTTATTCCTCATGGCTCATCGCTGCATTCATGCTTGGTCCTGGCCCCTCACCCTGCATTCTACTGCTGGGGCAGTCAGCAGAGACAGACATGACAGGAGACAGGGAGAGGCAGAACTGGGAAGAGGGCTTGAAGAAGATTGATACTGGCATTGTTGTCATGGCAACACCAGGATGGGCTAGAGGCCCCACTGCTTAGATCAGCTCCTGTAGTTCTTCCCAGATTCTAGAGCCTTTGAGGGTAGGCAAGAAGCTCAGATAGGGGCCCTGAGAAAACAGGTGGGGCCTCAGGGTGACAGCCAGTGAGAGGGCAGACACTGGGACCTAGGATGCCTTTCTGACAACACTTGCTGAATCCATGGGACCTTAGAGAAGACCTGTCCAAATCCCTCAATTGAGGCATGGGGAACTGAGCACTAAGAAGGAGAGTGGAGAGTGGAGAGAACACATTTTCTGAGTACATACTATGTAGCTGGTACTTACTGCTATCTTTTAATAACTTGTCTCTCCAACAGACTATGTGATCTGCCAGAGCAGGGAGGCATCTTGGGTGAGGCTAGGTGTAGAGGCTCCTGAGTTGAAATACTGGCTCTGCCACTTATCCTCAGGACGGCAGTGCACACGATCTCCTCTCTCTGGGTCTCAGTTTCCTCATCTGCAGAATGAGTGAAGTTGATGTTATATATTACCTTCCTCACAGAGTGGTTGAGCTTTTGAATGATGTAATTTATGTAACATGCTTGGTGCATGTTTGGCAAAGCATAAATGTCATATATAATAATTAATATTACAAGCCTACCCAGAGAAAGAGAAATTTGCATCTTGATGGCTAAATAAAATAGACAGTGTTTTTATTGCTTTGGGAGAAGAGGGATCTAGTTTACTTCTTGAACCATCTGTTTTCACCCCTTTTCCTGCCTTACATTTTTATATGTATATATTTTTCTTTCTGTCTTTTAGGGAACAGAGCTCTATGGGCTCATGGGAGCACATTGGTCAGCAGTCAGAAAACATGGATTAAAAATAATAATAGTTCTCATTTATTGAGAACTTACAATATTCCTGGCTTCCGGTTGCCCATTTGATATTACAACTATTTGATTTACAATAGCTCTTAAAGTTAAATGCTCTTGTTATCCCATTTTGCAGGGGAGAAAACTGAGGCTCGGAGAGGTTGTATAAGTCATCCAAGGTCACACAGGGCTGGTAAGAGGCAGAGATGGTACCTCAGTCACTGGTGGACTTTATTGCCGAGGATGGGGATGGGAAGGAGAGCACCTGTGCCGCTGACCTTGGTCCTGAAACATCGGTGGGCACTGGGGCCGAATTGCTCTTTGGAATGCTGGTTCTCCAATCATGATGCCCGTCCTGCCTCCCCCAGGAATCTGAAAAGTGAACGAAGAGAAAGCGGGGAAAGGGCATGGAAGGTGGGATGCAGAGAGACAGTGAGAGAGAGAGAGGATCAGAATCTTCTAGAAGGATCCAACTCCTGAGCGATTGCTCTGGGGGAAAAGGGGGACTTGATTTGATATATATTTTGAATAACACTGTTGCTAGAGAAAGTGGTTTTCCTCTCATTAGTTGGAAGAGGGACATTCAGTTTTCCCCCTTCTTGCCACACTAGTGGTTGGAAACCTCTTTTCTGTCTCTTGCAAATAGTGTCTCATTATTCCTACCTTACAGGTTGGTTTTGGGGAGTCCAGGAAATAATATTGAAAAATCCAAGCCTGGTGTTCATGCATGTGAGTGTTGAGTACATGTCCTTTAGCTGTTCTCCTGGTCTTGTCAGCAGCCTCTGCCTATATTTGCTCAGGCCAGGCTCATAATGTGTAGCCAGTCCCTGACCCAGAATGTGGGTTTCCTGGGAAGAATTTCTGCAGCCCAGCCACCCAAGTTCATTTGCAATGCGGGCATTCCCTGCCATAAAGCTCCAAGCTGCTTGGAAGAGTTAGGCATCACATTTCCCTGCATTCAAAAGTGCCTGGAGTAAGGATCATGTTCTGATGGCGGCATGTAAATGCCTCTTTCAAGAGAGGAAATTGCTTTGAAGTTACTATTTCCCTGGCTTTGATAATAATCTGCTTAATGTCTTGTGTCAAACTAATTACAGCATAATTACCTTTTTTAATAACAGGTACTTTTAATTGGTGCAGGGTTAAACAATTCTGTTGTAAAAATCGGTTGTTTTACATTCATGGCTATAGTTTACAAAGAACTGGGACAACCTCGTAATATTAAACACTCCATAGAGCTGGGATGGGGTGTAAATGAGGGTACCACCATGCCTCCTCTCCATGACATTGAACCCTTTTCTTTGCAATGCTTCACCTTCTCACAGCCAGAATTTCTTACACCAAACGCTTGGAAAAGGAGAGGAAGGATGCGGTTAGGGCCTCATGTGTTCACACGCATCATCTTGCTTCATTCTCACATGTCCATGCATGAAAGCATGGGAAAGAGATATTGTTATCTCCATTGTGTAGGTGGGTAAATGGAGAGTTAGAGAAGTTAAGCAAACTGACCCAAATCACGATGTCAAATGACTGAATCAGATTTTGAATTCATGCCTCTTTCTTCCAAGTCCCAAGTTTTTTTTTTTTTTTTTTCTTGTTTTTGTTTTTGAGACAGAGTCTCACTCTGTTACCCAGGCTGGAGTGCAGTGGCATGATCTCGGCTCACTGCAACCTCTGCCTCCCAGGTTCAAGCAATTCTCCTCAGCCTCTCAAATAGCTGGGATTACAGGAATGTGCCACCAGGCCCGGCTAATTTTTTCCTATTTTTAGTAGAGTCAGGGTTTCACCATGTTGGCCAGTCTGGTCTCAAACTTCAGACCTCAGGTGATCCGCCTGTCTCAGCCTCCCAAAGTGCTGGGATTACAGGCATGAGCCACCGTGCCTGGCCTCAAGTCCCGAGTTTTTAAAAGGCTGTATAATTAAGTGGTTAACTAAGTGGGAGAGGGGTCTGGAATCCAAATATCTGGTTTGATCACAGCTCTATAAAACAGGGTTGGATCTACAAAACAGCATTGAATCAATGCTATATAATTAAGTGGTTAAATAAGTGGGAGCGGGGTCTGGAGTTCAAAATATCTGGTTTGATCACAGATCTACAGCATAATTGCTTTGGACCTAGGGTTGTTTCTTACACTTTCTGGGCCTCAGTTTCTTTATCTGTAAAAGCAAACAGTAATAATAGCCTCTACCTCATGGGCTGATCAGATAATATAAAATTATAGACATCAGCTAAGTGTCTAACATAGTAGGTACTCACACAGCAGTAACTCCTCCCAATGTATTGATCCAATCCTGTTTTTCTCTCCCAGATTCTTTCTTTGTAGACCCCTGAGCACCCCATGGATGTATATTCTCACGTCTTGGCTGGGAAAGTGCACACACTCATTTCATTACTGCAGCTTTTTGCATTTCATTAAAAAATCTGACAGGCCATTTCATAATAATTTATTAGCACAGAGTCAATTTTTATTAATTACAATCATTAATTTATCAGTGTTCCCGTCATCTGAAGTTTGGTCAGAAATGAAAGGCGAGAAGTGCACAGAGAAAAATGGGGGAAAGTGGAAATCTAGGGGATCAGGATCCAGCGGAGTAGGGGAAAGGATGGAAGGGGTTGTTTGGGCTGGAAGGCTTGATGGAATGGAGCTGCCATCTTGAATGCAAAGCACCGGGCAGGGCAGCACCTGGCCCTGGAACCTAGGGCTATGACCATTGAATGATACGTCCTTCATTCATACAGGAACAAAGGAGGTTTAGGAGTGACAAGTGGCAGGGGTTCACAGACTTTAGGAGCAAATTCCTCCAAATTCTGGCTCTGTGTTGCCCTGCAGTGTCTTCTCCTTCCCCTTTCCCTATTGCTCACTCCACCTCCGTATGTGTTTTTCTAGTTGACATCTGTCCCTCCATGTTGTAAGCTCCTTGAGAGCAGCAACCTTGTCTTGGTCAATACTTGGTCTCTGGGGTTTAGCAGAGCACTCAATGAATACTTGTTGAATTAATGAATAAATAAATTGTCTGCCCATCCCCTGTTCATTTTATGACGTTGAAGGTTGAAGCCCAGAGAGGATATCTGCCCTGCCCACGGTCACACAGCTGACTGGTGGCTGAGTCAGATCCAAGAGTTAAACTTACTGGAGCTTTGACGAGTGGCCTTTGCATACCTTAATAGTCTCCCCTTTTGTGGCTTGGCTTTTTCTCTGGCCCAGACTTTGAGGTCTCTCTTCTTCATCCAAAAAAAGTGAAATGGAAAGCAAACGTTTGGATTGAGAACATGGGTTCCCATTCAAGGAAGGTCAGAGTCTGTTTCTTTCTGGGCTCTGGTCCTGTCTCTGGCACCCACATCCTGGCTCCATGTCTGTTCCCCTCTGGGCAAGGAGCCCTTCAAATGACCTCGCTGCAGAATCATGGGGGGAACTGATCTGGGGAGACATTTGGGTGCTGCGGTCCACTCTGTAGCTGTGATCCACACGAACACTGGCACTGTGTGAAGTGTGGGAACCACTGATCTTCCTGCTGACAGTACCCAGTCAACTCCATTGCCCACTGCCCTGCATCCCACATCTGGGTGGGAGTGCTTCCTCCCATTCTCTCCTCTTTCTGCTGTTAAAGACCAGGATGGAATTGAGTGGAAGCATCTTCTCTCCACCGTCTCCTGTGTCCCAATCCCAGTTCACTGCAGCAGAAGGACGTCTTCTTTGAGAGTTGGAGCCCCAGGGTCACACAGACCTCGGTTTGAATCCTAGTCCGTGGGTTACTGTAAAGATTGAATGTCAGTGCACATGCCCCACCAAGGAGTAAGGAGGGGTGGTGGTAGGCATAAAAAGCTTCCTTCAGGAGGTGGTGCCAAGGCAGGGGACAGATGAGTAGGAATTAGCCAGGGACACTGTTGAGGATGTGGTGGGAAAGAAATTCTGGGCAGAGGTGATGCTATACACAGAGACACGTAGGCAAACCCGGCACGGTGTGTCCCAGGCACCCTGGGCACCTTGGTAATATGCTAAGTGTAAATATCACAGCAGAGAATGCCAGGGGAGGGTGGCAGGGACCAGATTGTGCAGGATCTTGCAGGGCATGGTAAGGTGAGTGGCCTTTGTTTTTAAGGCAATAGAGGGCCATGGGAGGGTTTGGAGCAGGGTGAACTGTGTGACCGTGGCTAGGACAGATGTCGTCTCTGGGCTTCAACCTCGAACTCCATAAAATGAACAGGGGGTGGGCAGACAATTTATTTATTCATTAATTCAACAAGTATTCATTGAGTGCTCTGCTAAACCCCAGAGACCAAGTATTGACCAAGACAATGTTGCTGCTCTCAAGGAGCTTACAACATGGAGGGACAGATATCAACTAGAAAAACACAAGACCAGATTTGAATTTTAGAATTCAAATGTATCAGGGGGATTTGGGAGGGAAGTGTGGAAACAACCAGTGAAGAAGCTACAACAGGCATTGCAGGTTGCGAGACGATGTTGACTTGTCCAGATTTGTGAGGACTTGGGAAGTGACTGTGGGGGATGGGGAGAAGTTGGATTCAAGAAGAATGAAGAATTCTTTGCCGAGATTCTTCCCCACCTCTATCCCATCCTTGAAAGTCAAACCTCAAGTGCAGCCCCTTGCATGAAGATGTCATGGGCCATCTACCTTCCTGAGCTGGAAGGATTAATCCCCTCTGACCTCTGAAGCCATCAGATATGGTGTCATGAGATCATGAAGCTTCTGGGTCTGGTCTTTTTGGGGAATAGTCTGCCCACTATCTTCTGTTTCCCATCATTTAGTTTGGGGCTTGGCTCAAATTTGGCATGGGATGGAAGAATCAAGCAGTATTGAAGCCGTTGTCCACATCCTGATGCCAAGAGCCCAAGGCACAGAAAATATATGAATTATATCATGCTTCATTCCTCAGAAACCTTAGTGGTGTTACCTTTTCTCTTGCCCAGAAAGCAAAGCTGAGCCTTATTGACTATATTGGTTTTTCTCTCCCTGAATAGCTAAAAAAAATTAGGATCTCAGCTCAGTTCATCCACAATTCCCTGAGCCTCAGTTTACTTGTTTGAAATTGGGGGCACACACAACAATATTGACAGGTGGCTGTTTTCTGAATCCCCTTAAAACATGAATGTTTCTCTGGATTGAGAGGAAACCCGAAATGAGCAAACTCCCATTTTACAAATGATTGTGGCACACTTGGGTTGTGGGATCTACCAGGATTGCAGCAGGAGTGCCCGATAGAGAGGCGTTACGGGCCAATCTGTTCTTGGCCAGAGACGTGGCACACGGGAGAGGCTGGGGAGAGAGTGATTCAAGATTAATGACCCGGTTATTGGAGGCACTTTGTTCTGACCTGAGGACAGCCATCATGAGCCAGGCTGGGGACAGTTGGCCACTTGCAGATCCAGATCTGTCATGGGATTTATTGTGGCATAGTGTTGCCTGCCAGCAGCAAGTTTGGCAAAACATTCCTTGCACGCTTCTCTGGGGCAGGAGCAGTCCAAGAGCTACACGAGATCCCCGGCTCCCTGGGATTCCAGGGAAAAGTCAGGGACTCTGAGGAATGGGATTTGCAATGTCTGAATCATATTGTGTGCTTGGAGGCTGTGGACCAGCGATCTTTGTATTGGATCACAGGCTTTGAATTGATTTCTTGGGCTGGGTTCAAACACTGGATCTGTAGATTGAAACTCTGGGACCTCCGGCAAGAGATTTAACTTTACTTAGCACAGTTGCTAGCACTTAGCAAGCTCTGGGCTCATGGCGAAGGGCATAAAGAAACACATTAAAAAAACTCAAGGTCACACAGCAAGTTAAGAACGATCGCAACTTCTAGGCAAAGGTTTTTCCTGGAGCACAGCTATAAATTATAAGGCTCAGTCCTGAGGGGGATTTATCTTGATAGATTCTTACTTGGGTAGTGATGCCAAGGGAGGAGAAGAGAGAGGAATGAAGGAGGTCCCTTTTATTATTGATGTTAAGAGTCAGGACAAATGCCGCCCCCCCTTCTTTGTTTCTGCTTTAATCTCTCTTTATTTTTTTAAGATAAGAATGCAAAGTGTGATATGCTTATTTTTATATCATTCAGTTAATGTTTATTGAGCCCTTTTTATGTGCTAGAAGCTAGGGATAAATTCATGAGTAAGAACAGGCCGATTGTGGTGGCTCATGCCTGTAGTATCAACACTTTGTGAGACCCAAGAGGGAGGATCGCTTGAGGACAGGGGTTCAAGACCAGCCTGAGCAACATAGCAAGACCTCATCTCTACAAAAAAAAAAAAAAATTAGCCAGACTCAGTGGGTGTGCTACTCAGGAGTCTGAGGTGGGAAGATCGTTTGAGCCCAGGGGTTTGAGACTGCAGTGAGCTATGATGATGTCACTGCACTTCAACATGGACGACAGAGCAAGACCCTGCCTCTAAACAACAACAACAACAATAAAAACAACAACAACAAACCTGGACATGATCCCTTGCTCTTGAGGGCTTGGGAGGTTTTACAGAAAATATGGTCAAATATGCATACAATGCTAAAATAATCCAGAGCTCTTTCAGCTACAAACTCTTATGACCATTTGGAACTAATTTTTAGAAAAGTATAGGAAGGATACTACTCTTGAGATATATAGGATATTGGCTAAACTGGGAAGTTTGACAGCAAATCTTTTTTAGAAAGAGGATCTATGTAGGAAGAAGTATTTCTTTTCTAAGACATCATTTCCACCCCCATCCCCATCACATGCGCTTTGATTATGCTGTTTCAGCATGGGAGTTTTTTTCTGATATGTCAGTCCTATTGATTTCTAACATATATATATATGTGTGTGTGTGTGTATATATATATTTAATTGTGTTAAAATACATATAAAATGTACCATCTTAACCATTTTAAAAATGTACAGTTCAGTAATGTTAAGTGTATTCTAATTGCTTACAACCAAGTCTAGAAGTTTTTTATGGCGCAAAGCTGAAATTATTTATCCATTAAACACCTCCTCCTTGGCTCCTTCCCCCAGCCTCTGGCAGCCACCATTCTACTTTCTGCCTCTATGAATTTAACTACTCTAGATGTCTCATATAAGTGGAAACATTCAGTATTTGACTTTCTGTGATTGGCTTACTTCACTTAGTGTAATGTCCTCAAGATTCATCCATGTTGTAGCATGAGTCAGAATTTCCTTCTTTTTAGAAGATAAATAATATTCTACCGTATGTATATGCCACATTTTGCTTATCCATTGATCCACTGATGGACACTTGGGCTGGTTTCACAATGCTCTTGGCCATCGTGAATAGTGCTGCTTTGAACGTGGGTGTACAAATATCTGTTCAAGCTCCCTTTTTTCCCATTCCCCAGGATATATTCCCAGATAAGAAATATGGAATTTCTGAGTGACATGATCATTATATCTGTAGCTTTTTGAGGAATTGCCATACATTTTTGCAAAGCAGCTGCACCATTTTACATTCCCACCAACGGTGCACAAGGGTTCCGATTTCTCCACCTCCTTTCCCTCACTTGTTACTTTCTCTTTTTCTTACATTTTTATACTAGCCATCCTAATGCTTGTGAGACAAACACCTCTTTTTTATAGTAGGTGAGTTCACAGTATGCTTTGTGCTTCAGAACAACAGGTGAACATCCTTCCCTTGACCACACGTGGTTGCCATCTGCTAGGGATTGGGTGCACAGTGGTGCACCAGATGTGGTTCCCCACCCTGGCGACACAGACCTGGGTCTGGCCTGAGACAGACAATTGTGCTCAGATCCACTTGACGCTGAAGGTGCCTAGAGGGAAAGAGCAAGACGGGAGCTACTTGAACAGGCCCTAACAGAGTGGAGTGGTTTCACTGCATTGCCTTTGGTGTGGGAAAACCTGGGTTCAAGTCCCTACTCAGCCACCTTTGAGCTTAGTGAGCTTGAACAATGATTTTGTTTAACTCAGACTCAATTTCCTCATTTGTAAATTCTAATAGTGATGCCTATAGTCTTGATTGATTGTGCAGATTAAATGATCTATATAAATATAGATGAGATAAAGATATATCCACATATATCTAATTCAATTTATATCTAATCTATATGTCCCTTAGCATAGTGCCTGGGAACAACCAAAAAAGGATAGTATCTATTTGTTTGGAAGGGGGACTCAGGTGGACAGAGTGGAGTAGACACCCTCTGCAAGGGTTCTTCTTTTGTTTTAAGTTACTCCCTGTCTTTTTTGTTCTGTTTTGTTTTTTAGAGACAAGGACTCATGCCATTGCCCAGATTGGAGTGCAGTAGCACGATCGCAGCTCACTGCAGCCTCCAACCTAACTCAAGGGATCCTCCTGCCTCAGCTTCCTGAGTAGCAGGGACTATAGGCATGTGTCATCACATCTGGATAATTTTTATTTTTTATTTTTTGAGGCAGAGTTTCACTCTTTTCGCCCAGACTGGAGTGCAATGGTGCGATCTCGGCTCACTGCAACCTCCACCTGCCTCAAGTGATTCTCCTGCCTCAGCCTCCTGAGTAGGTGGGACTACAGGCATGCGCCATCACACCTGGCTAATTTTTGTATTATTAGTAGAGATGGGGTTTCACCATGTTGGCCAGGCTGGTCTTGAGCTCCTGGCCTCAAGTGATCCACCTGCTTCGGCCTCCCAAAGTCCTGGGATTACAGGCATGAGTCGCCACACCCGGCCTTAATTTTTAATTTTTTGTAGAGACATGGTCTCAATATGTTGCCCAGCCTGGTCTCAAACTCCTGGGCTCAAGTGATCTTTCTTTCTGGGCCTTCCAAAGTGCTGGAATTATAGGTGTGAGCCACTGCACCTGGCCTTCATCTTTCCATCCTAATACCTCTCCTTTTCCCACCCTGGCCATCATCCTGGTTTATGTTTTCTCCAGCCCACTGACTGGCCATTGGTATCTATTTGCACCCTGGAAAAGTGTGTGTGTGTATATATATATATAGTGTGTGTGTGTGTGTGTGTGTGCTTCTGCAAAGTACAGACACGGTTTCCAGTCCTCCTGGCTCTCACTTTTCTTGCTCAGCATGGTGTTGAGATCTGCCTGTGTTGCTGCATTTAGATCTGGCTAGTTTCTTCTGATAGTTACAGAGTATGTTCCTAGTGTGCCTCCCACCACGGATTCCTTACGGCTGCTCTGATGAGGGGGGAGTCCAACTTTGTGTCAATATCACTGGGATGCAACGAATATCCTTGTGCATATCTTCTTGTGGCCCCAGGAAAGGATTTCTTCAAGCTCTGTCACCGAAGATGGGATTACTGGCTCTTGGTATCTGTACACTTAATTTCACTGAGTCTAGCCAGACTCAGAACTCAGATGGCTGCATTGTTCACACTCTCTCCAGCTGTACGCAAGAATTCCTCTTTCACCACATTTTTCTGTCAAGATACGATACTGCCTTTCTCTCTGACTTTTGCTAGTCAAATGGGGAATAATGTGCTACTTCATGGTGATTTTAAGTTATTGTCACTCACCACTAGTAATTTTGAACGAATCTTAAATATACTTACTTATTAGTAATTTTCTTTCACTTTCTGTGAATTGCTTACTTACATATTTTGTTCATTTCACTACCGGGTTTTTAAAGTGGTTTTTTTTTTTTTTTTTGCCCCAAATTTGTATATATCTCTGTGTTTTCTAGAGAGCTATTCTTTGCAAATCTCTTGTTCCACTCCATTAACCTCGTGTTAGCTTTGTCTCTGGTGTCCATGGGTCAGACCTCTTTAATTTTGACGTAACTAAGTCTGTCCTTTTACCACTTCCATGACCTCTGCTATTTGAATATTTTCGAGAAGTCCTTACCCCTCCCATTCCAGATCACAAAAATATTCTCCTCCATTTTGCTTTCACTTTTCATGTTTGAGTATTTAATATATCTGGACTTTATTTTTGTGTGTGGTGTGAGGTTGGAATCCACCTGATTGTTCCACAAAGAGAGATTTAATTTTGCAACACACTCTATTCAATAATCCATCATTTCCTCACTCTTTGAGACTTGTGATGCTCTATGTATGTATGTATATAGGTGTCTATCTATCTATCTATCTTTCTATCCATCTATCATCTACTTATTTACCTGCTATCTATCAATCATCTATCATTTATCTATCGATCCTGTATCAATCATCTACCCATCTATCTATCTATCCATCTATCATCTACCTATTTACCTGTTATTTATCAATCATCTATCATTTGTTTATCTATCTATCCTGTATCAATCATCTATCTATCTATCTATCTATCTATCTATCTATCTATCTATCTATCNTCATCTATCTATCTATCTATCTATCTATCTATCTATCTATCTATCTATCTATCTATCTATGTAATCTATCACCATTTTGCTCCACTTGTCTGTTTTTTTAAAATATGCTATTAACATGGTTTAAATAAACAACTGCAAAAGCTGAGCCTCTCAATGGGCTTGTGGAAATCAAGTCTGCAAAGGCACGTTAGAAATTACCTGATCTGATCCCGTTGCATCACACATGGCATGACTAGTCTCAGGGAGGAAAGCTCCCTGGTCAAGGACATCATGTCAGAAATGGAATTCCTGTCTCCTGACCCCCATCCTCATCAAGCAGCCCTGAATATTTGTTCCATTCCATGACACCTGAGGTGTTTGGATGGGAGCGAGTGCCTTTTAGGGGCAAGCATATTCCAAACCTTAATGATAGATTAAATACCAAATACCTTAACATTTGAAAAAATGACATTTGATTACACCAGGTTGTAAACAGAGAAAAAATTACAATGGAACCCAGTGTAGATCTTACATAAACGGCACCCATTCGGTGTAATGACTCTGAGAATGTCAGTGCTAACAAGCACATAATTGGCACTGGGGAGATAATTTTTGCCACCTTATGCAGAGGGGAACCGTTCTGCATAATGATTTTACTAGGAATATTCTTTATTCAACAGGCCCATTTGCATAACCCTCCCAACTTTCTCGAGTTAATACAAAATGCTCTGGAGACGTTGCCAAGTCTCTTCCAGAAGACGTCTGCTTCTTGAAATAAGCTTCCATTTTGCGAGCATGTGTTACGTGCCAGGCTCTGTGTTCCCTACCTCATGTGCAGTATTTACATTTACAGACAAGCGTCTAGTTGCTGGACATTTCTTGAGGGCTGAGTTCTTTTCTTTCCTATTCACCATACTCCCAAAATCTAACACAAAGCCCTGGATGCCGGAGGTGCTCAGCGTTGTTAAATCAATGTATGAATGAGTACCGTGACTACCCTGTGAAGTAGAGGCTTTTGCCACATTATTGAAATTGCTGTCTAAGGCCAAATGCTAAGAAATAGCCAACTGGGATTTGAATATAGGTCAGCTTGACTCTCGTTATATGTGTTTTACAAACATCTTCAATCTTTCCTTTAGGGAGCAGAGTGTCTAGTTTCACACCGGCCAACATATTAACCACCAGCTACATATGGCTTTTTAAATGTAAATTAATTAAAATCAAATAAAATTTAAAATCAGATCCGCCGTCATTAAACGATGTGTGATCCATTGTATTGAACAGCACAGCTCTAAAATATTCCATCATTAATAGAGAAAAATTCTACTGCAGAGTACTGTGTTTGTATCTACTCTTGAGTGTCAATTGTGTTTTTGGCCATGACTTAGGCATTTGTGTGTGTAGTGCTGGAACATGCTTGAGCTCTGGAGTCACACAGACCTGGTTTCTAATCCTAGCTTAGGACTTGACTTTAAGTACAAAGTTTAGGCTCTCAGAGCCTGGGTTTCCTTTTCTGCACAATGGGGATAATAATAGGACCTAACTCATAAGGCTGTTGTGAAGATTAAAGGTGGTGATGCACAGAAAGCATTTAGTGAAGTCTCTGGCTGTGAAGATGAAGGATAATGATCCTCATCCTACAGTAAGGAAACACATTCAGAGAAGTGATGGGACTTGTCAAGATTCTCACGCCAGTGAGCAGGTCCCCTGGGATATGAGCCAGAGTCCGCCTGGTGCCAAAGTGTGGGAGCTTTTGGTTACTGTGGATGCCTGTCTCTTGAAGCCTTTCCTTTGACAAGACAGGGAAGACTGCAGTGCCCACAACTGCAGGTGATCCAGGGAAGACAGGGAGTGGCTGAAGAGATGTGTCCATGACAATGCAGTCCTCCTCACTAACCAAAGGAGCCACGGTTCTCACAAAAATTTGAAAAGAACATTTTATTTGATTTTTATTTATTTATTATTATTTTGTTTGAGATGGAGTCTCGCTCTGTCACCTGGGCTGGAGTGCAATGGCACGATCTCAGCTCACTGCAAGTTTTCCACCTCCCAGGTTCAAGTGATTCTTCTGCCTCAGCCTCCCAAGTAGCTGGGATTACAGGCATGTGCCACCACACCCAGCTAATTTTTGTATTTTTAGTAGAGATGGGATTTCACCATGTTGGCCAGACTGGTCTGGAACTCTTAACCTCAGGTGATCTGCCCACCTCAGCCTGTCAAAGTGCTGGGATTACAGGCATGAGCTACTGCGCCAGGACAGAGCATTTTATTTAAAAAATAAAAATAGGCCGGGTGTGGTGGCTCACGCCTGTAATCCCAGCTCTTTGGGAGGTCAAGGCGGGTGGATCACGAGGTCAGGAGATTGAGACCATCCTGGCTAACATAGTGAAACCCCGTCTCTACTAAAAATACATAAAAAATTAGCCGGGTATAGTGGCGGGCACCTGTAGTCCCAGCTACTCAGGAGGCTGAGGCAGGAGAATGGCATGAACCCAGGAGGCAGAGCTTGCAGTGAGCTGAGATCGCGCCACTGCACTCCAGCCTGGGCAACAGAACAAGATTCTGTCTCAAGAAAAAAAAAAAATAATAATAATAAAATGAAAAAATAAAAATAAAAACAAAAACTTAACCAAACCAAAGACAATCTTTATTTCACATAATAGAAAAGCAGGCCTGGTGAGAGCGAATGAGTATCTTAGGCTCACCTACTTGCTTAATCTATGAACTAGAGTAAAATCTCATGTCTTTTAACTCTCAGTTCCATTTTTTTGTCCTGCATTGTAATGATTTTAAAATAACTAGACTTTTTAGACAGTTGTACTTATTGATTAGGTCCCTTTCAGTGACAAATGCCAGAAGCCCAAATGAAATTGTCTTCACTTAGACGGGGAATGTACTGGTTTACACGAGTGAAATGGGTGACTGCTTCAGGTATGGCTAACTAGCTCCAGATGCTCAAACCATGTCGTCAGGAATATTTGTCTTTCTGTCTTTGGCGCTGCTTTTCTCTGAGCTGGCTCCATTCTTGGGGCAAACATTTCTCTTCACTGTGTTAAGATGGCCCCTCGCAGTGGCAGCTCTATTGGAATTGTTTGTCTCTCATTGCCAGCAGAAAGGGAGTCTGTTTCCTGAGAGTTGTAGCAAAAGTCACAGGACTGGCTCTCATTGAATGGCTTGGGCTGTGGACCAATCACAGTGGTCTAGATGAATAGGACTTGCCTGTGGAGCCAGGGGCAAGGATGAGTGCAGCAAGAGTCCCGTGGACTGAGGATGAAAGAAGGGCCTCTAAAAGAATAGAAGCACCCTGTTCCCAGAAGATGGGGAAATAGATGCTGAGTGGCAAGCACAACAAATGTTTACTGTACATTGTCTGGGTCTCTGCTTACAATGACCCTGCCCACTTGTCTGGCACAGGGTCAGAATCGCCAGCATTGTGGTCTGCATCAACAACAAGAATTTGAAGGGTAATAAAAGGAGGACTATCAGTTGCTTGCATTTATGACTATAAAGGAGGATTCAGCATAACTGAGAGCTCTGAGCACAGAGAGGTGTGGATGGGGAGAGGAATGCCATCAAAAGGGTCACTGACCAATGGCAGGGAAGGCATCATAGCTGTGTTCAGGGCAGGGGTTGGCTTGTAGCTTAAGCTTCAGATTGCTCAACAGAACCAGGAGCTCCCTTTGGGGGATGTGGGCAATTAGGAAGGCTTCCTGGAGTTGGTGATGATTGATCTGGGCTTGGAAGTATAGGTGAGATTGGCATGGACCCAAGGGAATGCATTTGAAGGGAAGAATATATTAACCATGAGATAAAGTGGGCAGTCTAGCAATGTGTGGAGAAGGATCAAAGATGCTGGTTATTTTCTTCCCCTCCATTCCCTTTCTCCATCTTCCTTTCATCCTTTTGTCTAGGACTGTGGCTAGCCCATGTGGACCTATGTGAAAATTGGTAGTAGGCTCTTCCTCTGGAAAGAACCCAATCTTGTCCAGGATATAGAGCTTCAAAGTACAGTGTGAATTGGTTTTTAGCCCCTACCTGCCCCATTGACTGGATATCTTGAACAAGCAATGAGTCAGACGACTGTACCCTACAGTCCTCTTCCTTCCTTATTCCTTTTCCTTTCGTTTTTTCCTCCCCTCATCCTCCTCCATTCCTCCAAGTTCTTATTATGCATGTCCTGAAAATATGTCCCCTTTCATCTATGGCCATCCAGCTAACCTATACCCTGTGTTACCCAGGACCATTTCAGCAGCCTCTGTTACTGCAGGCAACCCTTACCCTTTGTTTTCTTGCCCTGAGAGCCTGCACTTCTGAGGCTGCCAAAGAACCCTGCCACTGCCCAAATCCATCTCCAATTCCTCCCTGGCTGAAGGGTTTTAACTCACAGGCCCAGGCCCCCCTTTTGACAGGCTTGATTTTGCTCCCTGCACATCTGGGCCTCCCATCTGGCCCCCGCACTTTGCCTGTGCGGGTCGCTTTATGGATATAATAAATATTACTTCCTTAATATGATTTCGCTTAGGTTCCTAGTGACTCACTCAAGAAAATCTTCCATTTAACACATGACTTTCTCTTCAGAGGGAGCAGAGAAAATATTGTTATTGGAAGAGGCACAGCTGTGAGGGTTTGGGGAGGAGTGTGTCCACCTAAACTCAAAGTTTGCTGCTGCTCACATGCCTGGCCCTGGTGAGACCTCAGCATATCATGCGTTCTTCCACAGGCAGGAAGATTTCAAGAAATGTCTCAGCCATGCCTAGTGCAGGTATCTACAAAAGGACTTTAGATGTCACATGCAGCCCAGTGATGTAGTGGGTCACACCTCCACTGCTTGATGTGTGGAGTGGGGCCAAGTCCATTATATCATTCATCAGGATGGTGGAGAGGGCCAAGCTTATCACCTCATCAGTTTGTTAGATGCGTAAAATAGCCTTTGCGTTCAACAGGATGTTTTAAAATTACAATTTTAGCCAAGATTTATTTTATCCAATTCTTAAGATGTGAATAAATGGGACTGTCAAACAAAGATGGCATGGAATCTGTTAGCGACAACTACTGGTTAAACTGGTTATAGCAACCCAGCTCTCTCTATTTTACCACTTTTGAGAGGTGGAAGAAATAAACAGTTATTGAGTGGCTACAATGTGCTAAGTTAATTGCCACGTATCGAATATTTATGGAATCCTCACATTTTTTTTACAAAAAGAGTCAAGTTTATTGAGGTATGATTTATCTATAGTAACATTTACCCTTTTTCAAGTGTACAGTTTGATGAGCTTTGATGAATGTGTACTGTAGTAAAAACACCAACACTATCAAAATATAGAGCATTTTCACCTCCTCCAAAAATTCCCTCATACCACATTGAATTCATTCTCCTACTCCCGACCTCCTATCTGACAACGCCTGATTCGATTTCTGTCCTTACAATTTTGCCTCTCCCAGAATGTCATATAATGGAATCACACAGTTTGCAGCCTTTTATATTTGCCTTCTTTCATTTTGCACAGTGATTTTGTGATTCTTATATATGGTTGAATGTATCAATAATTGATTTCATTGCTGTGTAGTATTTCATCGTATGGAAACATCATAGTTTGTTGATTCATTTTTCTGCCGACCTCACAATCATCTTTTGAGTTAATATATCCATTTTAAAGAAAAGAAAACTGAGGTTCAAAGAGGTGAAGTAAAGTACCTAATGTCACTCAGCTAGCAGGGGACTGCCCCAGGATTTGGCACAGACTTGAACTTGAATTCTTGGAGTGGTTGTAATATTAACATTTCTTGTTCTGTTTATTCTGCTGAATAACTTCATTGGATCAAGAATATACTTCTGGCTGGGCATGGTGGCTCACGCCTATAATCCTAGCACTTTGGGACTCTGAGATGGGTGGATCACGAGGTCAAGAGCTCGAGACCATCCTGGCCATCATGGTGAAACCCTGTCTCTACCCAAAATACAAAAATTAGCTGGGCCTGGTGGGGCGAACCTGTAGTCCCAGCTACTCAGGAGGCTGAGGCAGGAGAATAGCTTGAACCCAGGAGGCGGAGGTTGCAGTGTGCTGAGATCGCGCCACTGCACTCCAGCCTGGCAACAGAGCAAGGCTCCATCTCAAAAAAAAAAAAAATATATATATATATATATATATACTTCCTCCACAGAGGTTCATTTCCTCCTTCCCTCTCTCAATAAAAACTTGATAAACAGGTAAGCACCACCAGTACTAGGAAAGGAGCTGTCTTTAGATGTCCTAGTACTGTGCTGGAGGGAGTAGACCAGCCATCATTTCATGTATTCAGCAGAGATGTATCAGCACTTTGCAAGAGGGTACTTGCTTGCAGAGATTCTAACTGTAGAGTAGGGAGTTGAGTTACATAGTCCTGGTTGTCTCTTCTTCCCTTGACTTTCTCGTTAGAAGAGGAGTGTTTTGGGAGAAGAAAGCCTGAGTCAAAATGCTGTTCTGCTATGTGACATTGTTATTCCTGTTCCTTGAACCTCAGTTTTCCCACCTGCACAATGGATGCCTTTCTCTGAGCTGTGGGGACGATCATTTGAGGTGTCATGTGAAGGCACCAGCACGGCAGGGAGTGCCCTTCTGGCTCCCGTCCCACATCTTCCCCACTGAGCTATATACGGACAGAAACATGATTTCCACTTTGGTTTCCCTGCATGAGCGACTCCGTCCTCCATGGAGTAGGAGGCATGCCCTTGGTTTCCCGAGAATTTGGCAGGTTTTGGGAATTCATTCCTAGACACTGCCTGCCTCACACACATGCTTCTGCTTCTACCTGGCAGATAAGCTACAAATCAAAGTTCTTGGCGGGGCGCGGTGGCTCACGCCTATAATCCCAGCACTTTGGGAGGCGGAGGCAGGCGGATCACTGAGGTCAGGAGTTGGAGACCAGCCTGGCCAACATGGCAAAACCCTGTCTTTGCTAAAACTACAAAAATTTGCTGGGCATGGTGACGGGTGCCTGTAATCCCAGCTTCTTGAGAGACTGAGGCAGGAGAATCACTTGAACCCGGGGAGAGGAGGCGGGGGTTGCAGTGAGCCGAGATTGAGCCACTGCACTCCAGCCTGGGCAAAGGAAAGAGACTGTCTTAAAAGAAAAAACCAAAAAACAAAAAACAAAACCAAAGTTTTGTGCGTTAATTCTTCCAAGGCATTTATATCGGCTGGAGGGCATATTTCATGACAAGAGAATGGCTCTCTTCCTGTCTTATCACAACCATCTGTGCTTGTCCTGTGGTGCATGCCCTGACAAATCCCTCTCCCCAGTCGCCCTGCTGCCCCCCAAACAGCCTGCTGGGCTGGTTCTCAGAGCCCACCTATCTTGACGACAGAGGGCTCTATTGGTTGAGGATCAGCTGTGCAGAGGGACCACCTTACATCTCCTCCATCTCCCACCTTCTTCCCAAGTCTTGTGGGAGGCTGGAGTCGCCCTTGATTCTTGCCCCTGAACCCCATCTGACTTTTGTACCATGAGGACATACAAAAGCAGAGGCTGAAGCTCAGAGGAGATGACATGGGTTGCCCGGGGCAGCCCAGGAACCAGACAATAAGTGATTCATTCACCGCGATTCAGATAGTCCTCTGTGCAGGCGACTTCATCACACTGTCACTGCATCTTACAGAAACCCCGCAAGAGACACACCACGCCCATCCCCATTTTTCAGGTGAAGACGCTGACGCTCAGAGAAGTGAAGCCACTTGTCTAAGGTCACGCCGCTGGCACATGGTGAAACTGGGAGTCGTATCCAGGTAATCCTGCCCCAGAGTGCATGCTCCCGGTATTCACGCTGTGCTGCATGTGCTCCATTGATTTGTGCTAAACACTGTAAAAAGGGTAGAGATAGGTGGCTTGCCCTCAAGAAGACCACCATCAATCTAGGTTGAAGATATAGATACAGGAAAGGCATAGCTAATTAAGCCCGGGTGGAATAATGCTTGGCACCAACAGAACATCATGGGATTTGAAATTTGCCTTCCTTCCCTTCTTCCTCTGGCCCCTGTACTTTCTCCCTGTACTGTCTAGTTTGGAGCAGGATTTAATCGTGGTTTCATTAATAAATCAAAGGAAGAATGACAGTATTGAAAAAAAGAATGAAAAGAAGATTGAATGAATGTGGAGGCACAGAGGGAGGCAAGAGAGAGAGGAAGCTGGTTCCAGTCTCGTAGAAGCCTCGAAAAAGACTAGCTTTTGCCATCAGTGCCTGCAGGTGTGATTATAAGGGTTGGTGGGTAGGACTTTAGCTGGGTGTGGACCTAGAAGGAGAAGCAGGTTGAAAGAGGACTTTTTAAGACTGGTCGTAGGGTTGGTGGTGCTGCTTCTGTTGCTGCTCTAGCCTTTGGCTTCTACGCTTGTCAGAAAAAAAACCACACACACACACACACACACACACACACCCTCAGATGTGGGCATCCAAGGCTTGCTGTGATGTTCTGACAAGACAATGGACATCCTTGAAAAAACAATGGCCACACACACACAAAAACAGGGAACATGAAGTCCAGCGACTCTGGATCAGATCATGAAGACATCGTGGGAGCTCTGGGTCTCCATATGCTCATCTGGATGCTGGAATAATAATGGCTGATTCCAATCATCCAACTGTAAATCAGCAAGCAGAGGACCCTTTCGTGTAACCAACACTTCTATGAAATAGAGCCTGGTATTGGGGAAGAAAGCCCCCAAATGGGGTCTATGGGGACATTAGTTCTAACTCAGATTGGCTCCTGATTTCATGTGTGATCTTTGGGAAGTGATTTTCCCCCCAGAAAACCCTCCCTGGGACCCTGTCTCACTCAGAGTGAAATCCAAAGCCCTGGCCTGGTCTCTGGCAGCCCTATGACCTCGTTTTCGAGCCCTGTTGCCCTCACTCAGGAAGCACGATGCCCGGTTCCCTTCTGTTTCCTTCTTCCCACTTCGCAGCCTTGTCATTTACAGTCTCTCCTTCCTGGAGTGCCCTTCCTCAGATCTTCAGATGGTTCGCTCCTTTACTTCCTTCAGGCCCTGCTCAAATGTCACTAAGTCACCATCCCCAGCCCCTCTACTCAAGAAGCACATGTGCCTTCCTAGGTTTTCTGACTTGTTTGTTTCCTTTACCTCTGTTTCCCCACAAAGATAATATGTCATCTGCCACCTTCAACAGCCGTGTCCCTGAGGCTTAGAAGAGTTGACACTTGATTAACTATATGGTGAATGAATGAATGAACTATATGGTGAATGAATGAATGAATGAGGTTTCTCTTGGCCTCAGGCTTCCCCTCTACAAACTCAGAGAGGGAAACAGCATCCTAAAACGTGTGTGTCCCCACGCTTTCTCCCCTGCCACCCAGCAAGAAGGGTGTGTGGTGTGCAGTATGGGGCCTTGTGTGGCCCAGAGTTCCTGACGAATGAGGCTGATCCTGGTGACGCAGCCTTTATTGATCTGAGCAGGTTGTCAGTGAAGGGGAAGTTGTAATTGCTGCTGTAGTTTCATTGTAACCACCAGCCCCGAAGGGAAATTAAACTTTGCAGCTAATGGGGCTATATGATCCTTCAACCTTTGATGTATTGAATCCAGCGTGGTCCCTGGAATACTGAGCGACTGCTCAGAGCAGTCGTTTTTAAGCAGAAGCTGCCTCAGAGCTGATATTCTTTTTAGGCCTGGAGAAGGGGTGGAGCTGAATGACTCCTACATTCTTTCTTTCCACCCGTTTTCTGAAGAGGCTTAGAGCGCCTCTAAGAATCAAACCATGAAGTGTTTCAGCCGGAAGGAGCCTCAAGGCGTAAACACCCACCTCCAGCTTCGCCTCCTCTAATCCAGGCTCCTTACGGTAGCCCCGCAAGCTACTAAAGGCCAGATCTGACTCTGTCATGTTCTGGTGAAATACCATCCATGGAATCCTGTTGTCTGGAACCTCACTACTCAAAATGGACCTGCAGCTTTGGCCACTCTTGGGAGCTGGTTAGAATGCAGACTCCTGGTTCCCACTCCAGATCTGTTTATTCCAGAATCTGATTCCTGTTCACAGCAGTTTGAAAAGCACTGGACTAGAGGATACATTCTGAACTAATTTTCATGGCCCATAGGCAATTTTGATCTGAAGAGGTAACACAGTATTAAGAGTCCAGGGTCTGGAAGCAGGCAGACTTTGAGAGAATCCTGACGTGGCCACTTACCAGCTGTGTGGCTGTGTGTAATTTCCTTCCCTGCTTTGAACCTCACAGGGTTGTGGTGAAAATCAAATACATGTTTACATACAAAGTGCTTAAAAGAGTGCATGGCAAATAGTAAACACAGAAAATAGCAGTGTCTTTTAGTTCCTGCCAAAATCTGCACATAGGCCCTTTATTTAGGGCTAAGTGTAAATGACTGATACAGCCAACTAATAATCAACATGATAATCATTCTTACATAGGTCTGTTTTTCAGAGGAGGAAACAGTACTCAGAGAGGTGAAGCAAATGGTGGAAGGGGTGAAGAGGCAATTTGAGCACAAAACTGTCTTACTCCAGAGTCTGGGCACATAAACTTGACTAATGCATACTTGACTTAATTTAATTTTTTTTTTTTTTTTTTTTGCAGACTTCCTGGTGAGTAGCTTTGTGGATGGTGAAGCAAGGCCTCAGAGACAGGAAGTGGAATTTACAATTCTCAGCTTATAGATTGTAGGGAGTTTTCCTAACTCCAAGTTTTCCATTCATACAACCAGCATTTCCTGAGCATAGATGTTGCATGAGGCACCTTTGTAGTCCCTGGGGATCCTGCCGTGGCTAAGACAGGCTCAGCCCTGGCCGCCCAGAGTTGAGAGCAGACACCAAGACTCTTCAACATATTGCAAGCGTCCTGGCTCTCGTTTCCCAATGTCCTGGTGACATAGAGGACTTTCTCCACCCTTCCCACTAGGCCTTCCTTCTTTCCCTGTGCCCCTTGACCCAGTCCCAGCACATGGCATCTCCTGGGCATGCATCCAAGCCGAGTAGGAGATGGGGCATATTTTATCCTGGGACCATTTCTCATCCTGTTATTGACATAGAGGAAATTATCATTTCTTCCCAGCTGGCATTCTCCCTTTGTCATTTCTCTTAAGAGAGGGACTGGAGATGCGCCCTCCATGGGACTCCTGTGTTCTGGCTGGGGAGCTGACTTCTCTGGGGCTGGTGGCTGCCAGTGTGTAGATGGGGATGCTGACACGGTGAATGCAGAGAACAGGCCAGCTGGAAACCCACACGGTGCTGGACTGGTAGGCAGGACAACTCGGTTTGCATCCCCGATCTGCTGTGCTCTTTTGAATGATCTTGGACATCACTTAACCCCTTTGGGCCTCTGTATTCTCACCCATGGAATGATGTTCACCTGCTATGCACATCACATTCAAGAATACTCCTAGGCCCCCTTATGCGAAGATATTGTTATATGTAAACATCCCTCATAGACACATTGTCTGTATTTTACAGATGATACATGCTACAATGATTAGGGAAGTCTTCCAGGAGAAGAGGGAACCTGAGCTGGTCTCCCTTGCTCCTCACCCTCCCTCAGATTCCATTCGAAGGCCTGTCACTGTGTGCTGGACCTTCCATACTCCGTCAGGTCCTCCCCGGAAAGACATCTCAATACACCGAGAGCAGGAATAGTCCCAGGTGAAACTCCACTCTGGCCATTTACGGCATGTGACCTTGGGGAGGCCAAGGTCATACATTAGTCTGTATTCTCCGTGACAACTGTATTATTTTCTTAGTTTCAACTAAGAAACAACAGTGTTCGTTTCTTATTGCTGTTTTAACTTAGGGGTTAAAACAACACCCACATTTATCATCTTCAAGTTTTGGAGGTCAGAAATCCAAAATCAAGGTGTTGGCAAGGCTAGGTTCCTTCTGGAGGCTGCAAAGGAGATCTTGTTTTCTTGCCTTTTTCGGCACCTAGAGGTCACCAGCATCCCTTGGCTCATGACTTCAACCTCTGCTTCCACAGTCACATCTCCCGCTGACTCTGCTCTTCTTGCCTCCCTCTTAGAAGGACCCTTGTGATTGCAGGATAATCCCCCCATCTCAAGATCCTTAACTTAGTCACATCTGAGCAGTCCCTTTTGCCATCTAAGGTAACATTCACAGGTTCCAGGGATTAGGACATGTCTATCTTTGGGGGACCATTATTCAGAGGACCACATCAACCCTTGCAGGCAGGACTTCATATCATTTGGAAACAGAAGTCCAGAGAGGAATGTGACCCAAGGCCACTGGTCATAAATGGTCACCCTGGGGTTTGAACCTTGACCTTTCCCTGCTTTCAATACAATGACATGCCTCTCTGGACAGGAGTTGATGGCATTGGAGTGGGGGTAGTCAACTGGAGAACATCATGCATAAAGGCTTTATCATGGAGCATTCCAGGAGAGAAAAGGATGTATCTTTTTCTTGTTTATAAAATTATTCTTGGGGCTTAGGACAGAGCCTGGTACACGGAGATGCTTAATAAGCATTTGATGATTAAATCAACATAAAGAAGAGAACATGAAGCATTTTACCAAAGAAAAGCAGTGATAAAGTGAAGAATATAATTAGGGTATCAGATTGTGAAGGGCCTTAAATGCCAGAACAAGGAGGCTAAACATCACCGTAATACAATCATGAGCCATTGGTGATATCTGATAGGAATGTGGTATTTTAAGGAGATGAGTTTGGCATTGATATGCGAGGAGGACTCTAGGAGAAGAGATTGAGGGCTGTAGAAAGGTTAGGAACAATTCACTGGAGTATTCAGCATTTTGCCAAGCTTGCAAACTCTTGAAATAGCCAAGAAAATATAAACAAGAGGGGCTAGTATGAGATATGCAATTGAACTGGCAAAATAAAGAGAGAAGTATACCTTGGCTACTGATTGGAGCGGTCACAGCTCCGAAAGACTAGATACCCACCATGGGTTATAATCTGGACTAGGTACCGGCAGCTTTCCATACATATTCTTGTCCACCCTCCCTAAATATGATTTTAAAATTCTCCTTTTGCAGGCGATGCAACTGAAAGTGAGGGGTGAGGCGATGCACCTATGTGGGTGCAGTTGGGAAGTGGCAGAGCCAGCATTCAAACTCTTGCCCCTCCACAACTGAACTGGTACTTGCCCTGGTGACATCTTGTCTCTGGGGTAATGCTGAGAGTGATTGGTCAAGGATACACAATAGGTAAAATGACATTGTTTCTCCCTTATTCACAGTTTCAATTTCTGTGGTTTCAGTTACCCATGGCCAACCATGGTCCGAAAATAGTAAATGGAAGATTTCAGAAATAAACAATTCATAGGTTTTAAATGGCATATTGTTCTGAGTAGCGTGATCAGATCTCACACTGTCCAGCTCCATCCCGCCTGGGATGTGAATCTTCCCTTTGTCTAGGTATCCAATCTGTCTACACAGCTTGCCCCTTACCCACTAGTGGCTATCTTGGTTATCACATAGGCTGTTGACATATCATGGTGCTTACGTTGAAAGAACACCTTATTTTATTTTTATTACAGTATATTGTTATACTTGTTCTATTTTATTATGAAGTATTGTTCTGTTGTTAATCTCTTCTTACTGTGTCTAATTTATAAACTTTATTATAGGCATTTATGTATAGGAGAAACATAAACATTATGTTTAATTTATATTATATAAACTTTAAAGTTTATCATAGGTATTTACGTATAGGAGAAAATGTAGTGTATATAGCGTTAGTTGCTATCTGCAAGTTTCAGACATCCAATGAGGATCTTGGAACCTATTTCCCGCCTTGGATAATGGGGATCCCCTGAATTCCACTCTGGGCATATAGATGACATATGGTGAGCATGACAGGCTAGGACTGCTGATGTGGGGAGCCTAGGAAGGTCCAAGGGAGAAAACCACCTTGAGTTGGAAATTTGTGTCTGGCTGGAACTTGGGAGAAGAGCTGTAGATGGAGATCCAGATCTGGGAGTTGCAGCAGACACTGTTGGTGTCCTGACCCATATCCCTGCAGCCTTGCCTTTGTAGGGCTTGATGGGATGACTGCCAACAGTCTAAGGGCTTTGCTGTTGTCTGTGGCTTATTCTGCTTACATGCATGCAAGCTAGAAGTACCTGAGAATCACCATCCTCCAGGAGCAACCCTCAACTATGGATTGAAAGGAGTTGGTAAATAAATGACTCAGAACCCTGGCTCCTCGAGCGGGATAACTCCAACAAGCATGTTCTGCACTGTTTCCCAGCATTCTCCAGCAGGATTAGGCTCCAGCTGCCCACGGGAGTTTCTGAGTTGATTATGCACCTTTGATTGGCTGTCTTTCCTTCCTGTTCACTTCTGCATCCTCCTTCCTAGTGTTTCCTGGGACCACAAATGAACTACTTGTCCTCAAAACTTTGGCTGAGGATTTCTCCTTGTGGTGGAGCTGAAATTCAAATGGGAATCCTCTCCACTGAACTGAACCATAGACTAAGCAGATAAATCAGAATCATTCTTTGGAGATATGGATACATGTAATAGGTGAAATAAGGAAGAGAGTTGAGGGGTAAGCAGAAAGCAGGAAAGCCTAGAATTCTGGAATCCAAGAAGGAAATTGGCTTGGGGATATTGATCAGCAGTGGCAAGGCTACTCACAGGTCAAGTATGAGAGCTGAAATCAGGTCTTAGATTTAGCAATTTTATGATTAATGATTATTTGGAGGGTAATCTTGGTAAGAGTGATGGGATCAGAGCCCTATATCCAGAAGCTGAAGAAGGTGGAGCAAAATATAGTAAGCATTATTAATTTCCAGTAAATATTTATTAAGCCTATTTTATGGGTGGAGTACCTTCACATTTATATCACTGAGTTCTCAGTGCATTTCTAGAAATCAGGGCATGATACCCATTTCATGGATGGGGAATATGGAGCTCACAGTGGTTTGGGTGACAAGTTGGATCATCAGCAGTGGAAGAAAGGAGATACATGCTGGAGACTGAAGGAGGAGAGTGAGATATGGAATTCTCATTTATTGGACACCTACTGTGTGCCAGCCTGAACATTACTAGTTGTGTAATCTTGTGCCTATCACATATAATTAACTGCATGTTTGTTGTTACATCTATTAGTTATTAGTAATTTATATATAATTAGTTACTATCTGTAGAACATTTAGAACAGTGCCTAGTAAAAGGTGACTACTTGATAAGCTAGTGATTACTATTTTTATTATTAATGTCAATATTATTACTGCTATATTAGCAGTAATAGAAATTAGCAATGATGTATATATAGGTCATAGCATCTGTGACCTATAGCAGCCAAAGGTAGTCACAGTCTCCAATTTATAGTTGAGATCAGTGATGCTAAGAAATGTGTCCAAGGTCACAGAACTCGAAAGAGTGAGTACAGCTTTCATTTGAATTCTTCTCTATGTGATTTCAAGGCCCATTTTCTTCCATCGCATCAGCTTGGGCAGGGTTTTTTCAAGTCATAAGTGGCTTGTGATAGATTGAAGGGAGAGGAGAAGAAAAAAATTGAAGATGAAAGAGCGATAAGTGGACAGCAGGTGTGTCTGGTGTTGCAGGGAGTGTGATCAAAAGGCCAGATTTACAGATTTGCCCTGGACCTTACTACACAAACAGAAAAGAAGGAAGGAAGAGAAAGTGAATTTGGCATTTTGGCAACAGTGAATTGGGGGTGAGAGGTTCCTGTTCAGGGCTTTTTGTTGACCTGAGATAATTTTGTTTCATATTTTAAAGCTGGTGAGCATGGGAGGAAGGATGGGAGGTTTAAGGAACAGTAAAATCTGGCCTGATCTTTATGGGCATCGTGGCCCATAATAGAATCATGGCTTGTAAAAGACTCATGCAGGAGTCCGCAAGGACTAGGGGAGATAGTTTAACTTATCTGTGTGATAGGTCATCTGTGTCCTGCTCCTAGGTCAAAAGCTGCAAGTCTTGTTGGCTCAAAGATCAAGGAAGAACACCAAAGGCAACGTAGCATGGTAGAAACATCATAAACTTTGAGTCAGACAATCTGGGCTTGAAGGGGAGATCTGCCAATCCCTGGCTTTGTGACTCGTGCCTAGTCAATTTCCTACTCTGAGCTTTAGATTCCTCATCTGTAAAAGAAGGTTAATAGTACTTTTCTCACAGGGTGCTTGGGCAGATGAAATGATATCATGTTTATAAGTGTGCCTGAAGTATAGAACGTCCTGATAGCAGATATGAACTATCATTAATATAGTCACGACTTAGAATTTTTCCCAATTTCCTAATGCAAGCTACATCGATGTCTCTCTCAGCACCTTGCTTTTCTCCATGGGAAAACTGACAGAGTTGGTGTATTTCCTCCATATCTAGTTCTTGAAGTCTGCACTGTCTTTCATGAACTTGGGCTTGGAAAAATCCTGGCCTCAACCTTGGCAAGACTGAATTCCCAGAAAGACAGATTTTCTGTGGTTCACCTTTCCTCAAATGTGGACAGGGATGCCTTAGAGGAGGCCAGGCCAGACATTTCATGAGCAGTTCTTACCTTAGGTGGAGCTCTATGGAAGAGTTGGAGTTATGGGAGTTTTGGTGTGGCTTATGGGAAGTTCAGGCCTTTGTATACCTCATTCCACCGAAGGAACAGATTATGATCCTCTGGGGAGAAAAGTATACACTAAAACCTTACTTCTTTTTTTTTTCTGTCTTTTTAAATTAATTGAGCGACCATTTACTGCACACCGGGAAGCCATGCAATAACGCAAGCCACACCAGGAAAGCCAGGCCCAGACGCCACCCAGGAGCTGTCCGTGGTTCTGAAACCTTTGTGTTGGCATTGCGGAGGGGAACCCATCTCTGGCTCTGGTTCATGGTCACTACTCTGAGAGATCCTTCTGAGTTCACTTCCTCATGATACAATCTGCAAGTTCTGACACACATCCCATATGTTAAAAAAACAAACAACAACAACAACAAAAAACCTTCAAGCACCTAACAGCCCTTATTCTGTTCTAGTCTCTCTTAATGACAAACAACTCCTGTAGTTAAACTCTCGCTGGAAAACAGAAGGAAAACTTGAATCTCTGGCTTAGGTCCCAACTTTTATTCCAGCTATGCTCTAGCAACACATATTGGGAAGATTTTGAACCATCTTTAAAGATAACTGTGTTCATCACAAAAGAAAGGCACAGGGTAGTAGAAAGACCTGGGTTGAATCATGATTGCTTTATTGACCAGGTATGTGCCTTGAACAAATTTTTTTTTTATCTTTCTGGTCCATCAAAGGTTCACTTTTTTTCAAAAACACTGCCCACCATCTTCTGGGAAGTCTTTTTTCTTTGAAAAAGAGTCTTGCTCTGTTGCCCAGCCTGGAATGCAGTGGCACAATCTCAGCTCACTTCAAACTCCACCTCCTTTTGCCTCCCAGGTTCAGGCAATTCTCCTCCTCAGCCTCTCAAGTAGCTGGGATTACAGACACCTTCTCCCACGCCTGGCTATTTTTTGTATTTTTAGTAGAGATGGGGTTTCACCATGTTGGCCAGGCTGGTCTTGAACTCCCAACCTCAGGTGATCCTCCTACCTTGGCCTCCCAAAGTACTGTGATTATAGGCATGAGCCACTGTGCCTGGCCTCTGGGACGCCTTTAGTGCCACCTCCCATCGCCACTAAGTCCCTCTGCTGGGGTCATGCTATTCTGTTTTTGTCTTAGCCATTTCTAAGTTCCCAAGGTACATATTCACCCCATATTTATTTAGTCAAACATATTTATGGATAACATGGATTTGATTAAAATCAAATAAATATGGCAGATCGAACACTGAATCAGCAGTCAGGACAACTTGGATCTACTCTGATTCTGCTGTCATTTTTCTGCACAGCCCCGAGAAACCCTCTGCTCCTTTCTGAAGTATCAGTTTTTGCCATCTGAAAGGCAACAGGTGGAATTAAATAAATGTTAAGAGTACTTCCAGCCTTTTATTTAATAGACATTCAATGAGTACTTATTAAGCAACTATTGTGTGCTAAGTAGTAGAAGTTCTGATGAAGGACAAAACAAGACCGTGGCCTCAAGGTGCTCTTATTCCAGTGAGGCAGGGAGAACAATGATCAGATAATTACCATGGCACGTGATTTGTTAAGTTCTAAGACTATAACTGGTGTCAGCATAGGTGGTGATTGCAGCTCAGAGGAGAGGTAGGTAACCCAACCTGGAGTGATGAAGAACAGGGATGTTTCCTGGGGGAGGAACTCTCTAAGATAATGCCTAAGAGCAGAGTAAGAATTGCTTACTACAGAGATCTAGGGGGAAATTTGAGGAATTTTCGGTGGAGAAAGAATCACTTGCAGAGGCTTGGGTATCTAAGGGGTATTGCATATTTGTGAGACCACAGCTGAAGCATGAGCTGTGTGTGTATAAAAGGGGGAGGAACAGCAGAGCACGGTGGCTAACGCCTGTAATCCCAGCACTTAGGAAGGCCAAGGTGGGTGGATCACCTGAGGTCAGGAGTTCAAGACCAGCCTGGACAACATGGTGAAACCCCATCTCTACTAAAAATACAAAAAATTATCTGGATATGGTGGCAGGCACGTGTAATCCCAGCTAGTCAGGAGGCTGAGGCAGGAGAATCGCTTGAACCAAAGAGACAGAGGTTGCAGTGAGCCGAGATTTCTCCATTGCACTCCAGCCTGGGCAACAAGAGCGAAGCTCCATCTCAAAAATAAAATAAAATACAAGATAAAAGGGGGAGTGTAGATGTCAAGAGGCTAGCCTAAAAATGTAAGCAAGGACCAGAGGTTTCATAGGTCACATTAAAGTGACCTTTATCTGGAGGAAAGCACTAAGGAGTTTAATCAGGAGAATAATCTGGTCAGATTACATTGCAGAAAGCATCTCTGGTTGCAGTATTAGATTGGAGGGGAGGAAGGGTTGGATTCAGCGGACCACTAGGGTGCATCCAGGTGGTGACTGGTACTAGGGCAGTGACAGGTAGGGAAGGAGAAAAGTGGGTACTATTGAGAGACATTTACAAGGTCCTGTTGACTGGGTGTAGACAGCATGAGAAAAGAAATTGAGTTCTCTGGCAGGAAAACTGGGTGTCTGCACAGCCATTTATTGAACACGGAGGAGAAGAATGAAAACATGGCTGGGTGTGTGTGTGATGCTTTCCTTTTTGGACAAATTGACTTTATGCTGCCGTGGGGCATCCCGATGAAGGTATAAAAGTTTAGAGCTCAGAAAACCGGTCTTGATGGGAGCTAGAGATAAAACTAAGATGCAAATGGCTCTGTTGTTCTCTCCTTCCACTCTATTCCCTGAAGGATCTTTTCCTTTCCTGAACTCTCTGAGCTTGTTGGTGCCACACAATTAGGCACTTAATTGCTTTCTAATTGATATGTGCCTTAGCCTGTCTCACCAGATAAATTTGCAAGCTTCTTGAGGGTAGAGGGCTCCTTATAATGCCCTCCCCAAGACTCCCCCCTGGGCACCGCATGAGATTTGGGAGCCATCTGAATGGAGGATGGGAGAATTTAGGTTGTTAGTCACTGATGGCTGCTCTAGACCTCAGTTTTCTCATCTGTAGAATGGGAGCCACTAGACTTCCTCCCATAATTCTGTGATCTCCTAAGGATTTTAGATTTTTTCATCCCCCAGAAAGGCAAAGAGGGAGCTAAGGGCAGAGTGCAGCTCATTACACCTCCGAGATGCATGGCCCTGGACTGGTCCAATATTAGGATGTTGAGGAAGGAAGTAGACATTTAAAAAAAAAATAAAAGAGAGAAGAAAAATTGTTTCTCTCCAGTAGTAGCAGGCACTCAGCAAAACAAACAAGACTAACGGAATGCTTTGGCGATTATACAGACAAACAAATCACTTTCCCAAAGTGCTTCTTGGGGGAATTACGGCTCCTGGAAATGAAACACAAACAGATTATTAAAAAAGAGCTCCCCGTTGGGAGAGAAACAGTATTTACAAGAGAAGATGTGCCTAGCCGGACCTCTAATTGCCGTTCATTATCTCATATTGATTTAATTAGCTGTTGCACTCAGGTCTGAATTGCCTGCTGCCCGCAGCAGGGGACTGGCGGAGAGAGGGGGTTCAGATTGACCGAGAAGGCTTCTACCATCCCTCATTCTCCTCCTCCCTTTCCCCTGAAACAAGGGGGTCAGCTCACAGGGTGTCCTTGCGGTGGCAAAGTGGCGGCTGGCGGCCAGAGGCGGCCAGCCACGTCCAAGGCCTTGGGGGCGGCTCTGTCTCTCGCGTGCCTCAACTGGGGTGGCTGCGAGGAGCTAATTAGCCACAGTAATTAGAGACAGTGTCTTCATAATGTGGAATTAGAGTGGTTTGGTGAAAGCATGGGGAGATATATGGCCCAGGCTGGCTGTGGTAATGGGGGAGAAGCTGGCAGAGGGGAGATGAGGCAGCCTCCCAGAGTGTCCTTTGGCCCCTACGGGGTGACTTTTTTACCCCTTTCTCCAGGGTCGCCACTCCCATTTCAGCCTATTCAGCCCTTTGTGGCTGCTCCACCCCTCCGTGACCCAGAGACTCCAACTGAGCAGAGATTTCCGATGAAAAAGGAAGGTTATTAACGTTTCTCTCTAGTGGGCGTCTGGGACCAATTGTTTTGAAGATTTGGGGTTTATAATTGCAAGTGATTAATGGGGGAGTTGGCAATCAGGCTTAAAAGGTTGCTAATTGCTCTTTTAACATAATTGTGTCCGAGCAAGCTAGAGCACTGTGTGCACGGGTTTGGCATGCCGAATGCGCTGCATGGGGCGTTAAATGGTATCTGTGCCTTTCCTCCCTCCCTCCATCCATTCAACAAATCTTGATTGAGAGTCTATGGAGCTCCTGGCCCAATGCTGGCTACTGGGGACACAGCTGTGAATGAGGCAGAGCCCCTGCCCTCAAGCCTGGTGAGCTGGGGAACACTGAGGAATGGAATTCCCTTATCCCCTCTATTTGTGCCAAGACAACTGAGCCAATCCACGATTATAGAGAATGCCTGGGAATTTACAGTGTTGTCCAGAGAGAGGACGATGGGGGAACAATGAATTGAGTAGGTTCCCACTCACTTGGAAGTGTTTAATAGGACGGCTGTATAAGGGCAGCACAGCCAACAAGTAGAAGGAAAGCAGGCTGAAAAAAGATCTTTCAAGTCTGTACATTCAGTTCCTGCACTGCTAGAACTCACCCTCAGGCTGCCTCACTCTGGGCCTAATAACTTTATATTTACGCACAATTATAACAACCCTGATGATTACATTTTTTTTTTTTTTCACAACAGGTAAAAAGCAGTGATATCTATACAGAGCGCATCTCAGAAGATACATGCCACCTGACAGAGAAGGGAATTCAGGCTTATGGAGGCTGGGATTACTCAAGGTTGCATAATCTGTAAATTAGGTTTCGGGCTTCTAATCTCATATTCTTTGCACTGGGTTTGTGATAGGTCCCCAAAGGCCAGAGAAAAGTCCCTTAGAGTCTATTGCATTGAAGAGTGGCAGTAGATTTCATCTTGCTCACAAAGTTTGCATTTTTTTTTTTTTTTGTAAAGACTGCTTGGAATGTTGCATAGGGAAAGGATTTGAAAGGTGCATCTGGTCACGGTGGGGAAAAACCAGTGATCAATCAGTAATGTCTGCTTTGACTAAAGGAGAGAGTGCAGTGATGTGGATGCACAATTTTGCCATCCTTGATAAAATTTCATCTCCTTCTTTTGCAGATATGCAGCCAAGACTCTCGAAGAGTGGAAGTGACTTGCCCAAGCCTCTCGGGAGTCCCCTCAGCAACGATTTACTCACATGTTCCCACAGGTCCAGTCCTGCAGGAAAAACAGGAACCGTGGCTTGGGCTCTTGAGAAGATGACATATTACTGAGAGGGGCCAGATGTAGATAAATAGTGTGTGCAGAGATGGTCCGGAGAAACAGTGAAGGGAGGGCATCACTCAGGAGGAGGATCTTGGAGGACTGAACTAATTAATTTGGGCAGCCGAAACGATGGAGGGAGGATAGCTCAGGTGGGAGGCACAGCAAGGGCAAAGGCAGAGAGTTGGAGGAAAATTGTGTGGGTGACAGAGTCAAGGAAGAAGCTGGCTTCGTTAGAGTGGAGGCTGTGTGTTAGGAAGTGACAGGGGAGAAAACTAAGAATCCCTTTAAAAAGGAGGATCTTTCATCGCTCTGGTCTGATTGTAATGATCATGGTGCCGTGTACACACTAGGTGCTCAATAGGTGTTAAATCCTTTTCCAGTCATTCATTCATTCATGACATCCTTTCGGTGTCATTCATTAATTCAACAGTCAATCAGTGGGTGCTTAGTATGTACCAGATTTAGGACTGAGTGCTGGGAAACTGTAACAAAAAAGACAAGGTGTCCACTCCTGTGACACTTAACCACCTGGCAGGAGAGGCTGCGTGGCCAGAGGCATGAGCTCTGGGCTGGGCATCAGGTGGCCTGGGCTCTGGTCTCTTGCAGTCATGAATTTGCATTGTTATTCTGAGAAAATCACTTGCCTGGTCTGAGGCTCCCCTTGTTGCTCCTGCGCGTCTGGGATCAGACCCTACTCACCACTGCCTGTCATTCTCCTCAGGGGTCCATTCTGCTAATTCCCTAAACTCTGATCTCATTCCCATCCTAGGGTCTTCACAAATGCCTCCTCCACCTTCCACCTGGCTGGCTGCTGCTCATCCTTTGGGCCTCCCTGTAAGCACCACCTCTTCCAGGAAGCCTTCCTTGACTTCCTCTGTAGGATCACTCCTTTATTCTGGGTCAGAGTCCTCTTTTGCTCCACGGAGCACCTAGTATACTTTTTAAGTCTCCACTTGCTTTAAGTGTCTTACTACACTTTGAGTGTCTTGCTGCTTGGTTACCTTGTGTTTTTTTGTCTTTCCCCTCTGGTTTGAGAACAAGTTTCCCATTTTGTTCCCATTGCCACACCCAGTGGTTGGTTCATAGTTATACACATGGGCAAGAATGAATGAATAAATGGCCAATTTGGCTGGACTTTCTCAGAATCAGTGGTCAAGACCTTCTCACTGGGATGCCAGGAGACCTGGATTCTTATTCTGACTCAAACACTCAGCAGGTGTGCCTCTGGGAAATCTCTTCACCTCTCTGATCGCCAGTGTCTTCCTCTGTAAAACGGGGGTAATCAGTGTACCCACCAGAGTGTTGTCTTGAGGACAAAATGAGATTAAAACATAATTGAACTTGGCTGGGCGCGGTGGCTCATGCCTGTAATCCCAGCACTTTGGGAGGCTGAGGCAGGTGGATCACCTGAGGTCAGGAGATCGAGACTGGCCTGGCTAACACGGTGAAACCCCGTCTGTACTAAAAATACAAAAGTTAGCCTGGTGTGGTGGCAGGTGCCTGTAATCCCAGCTGCTTGGGAGGTGGAGGCAGGAGAATCTCTTGAACCAGGGAGCTGGAGGTTGCGGTGAGCTGAGATCACGCCATTGCACTCCAGCCTGGGTGACACAGCGAGACTCTGTCTAAAAAAAAAAAAAAAAAAAAAGACTGAATTCAAAGTCCAATGCTTGTATGCTGGAGCTTCTCAGTGTTAGGCTGTTTAATATTATTTTTATTATTATTAGTGTTTCCAAATAGCAGAATATGCTGCCTTGGGTGGGTAAGGGCAGAAATGGAAAGGGGCAGGTGTGGCAGGAGGGCTTCCCCGATCCATCTGGGGCGAGAGATGGGACCAGGCCTTCAAGTGCCCTCCGGTCCTGCCGATCAGAGGCTGGTCCCGGGCTGTAAAGAAAGAATCAGCCCCATGGAGTTCTGATTTAATTAGCTTGGTGATATTGCCCTATCGATCACTCATTTCAACTCCGCCAACTGGGGGAAGTGCGGTTTGCCCGTCACCCTCTCACTTATAGAAGCCGACATCGACTTGTTTATTCAAGCCCAGCTGGGGAGCCCTTCAGAGCCCCTCCCTCCCGCAGCACATATTTGAGTTTGGATAAATCTCTCTCTTCTGCAGACTGCTCAGCCAGCCCTTCTTCCTGCTTCCTGGGCTTACAAGGCCTCTCCCCATCGCCTCTTTTCCTATTGAATTAGCCTTAATATTTTTTTGATGGAAAGAGTATTTGCTTTATCTCTACTGCTAAATGTCCTAATTGTTTCCTTCATCTTGGGTAATACCTCGTTAATTTAGCGGCTGCCTCTTCCAGAACAGCCATAGCCTTCAGGGTTTTTTTTTTTTCCTTTTCTTTTTTTTTCCTGCAGCTGATGATGCTGGGTTAGAGGAGATCCAGTCACACTGGGGCTCACTTGGGATTCTTCTCTCTCACCCTCCCTGGTTATCTGTCTGTCTCCCTTCTTCTCCTCTGCCTTTCTCTCTGTCTCTTTCCCTGCTTCCTCCTTTCACCTCTGTTCTCGCAGTTTCTCCTCCTTTCCTGGAAAGAGAATTCAGACTAGCTTGGACATGAGAACCTGGTAGGAAAAGAGACGATTCCGTTAGAACCCAGAGAGCCCAGCTGGGGTCTAGGTGCACTCTATCTGTCCCCACCACGGCCTGCCTGCCCTGCTTTATTTCCTCCACAGGAACCATTAATTTAGGATTTTCCTCAAATATGTGACACTGCATGTAAACTCCGGGGACTTGAGGTCATGGGAGGGGAAGAGAAGGTCCTCTGATCAAATACACTGAGGAATGCTGTGTGATGTGGGGCACTCATGAACAATCAAAACTCATTGGGGAATTCAAGGCACTGAGAAGGCCCGCAGTAATGAAACCTATTGAATCTTGTTTCATCCAAATATTTCTGAACTTAATCACTTTTTCAAGTATGGCATGGAACTTACTCACTTGGAAAGTGTCACCTTCATCTAACAGTGTTCCTTCCCTACTCTTGCTTCTTTGCCGATGAAAAGTTTACGTTTTAAGAAAAGACGCTTTTTAGATGACCCACTTCCTCAACGAAGAGCTAATAACCTCTCCTCTGTGCCCAGAAGAGATGAGTTTGAGACTCTGTTGGAGAATTGTCATGGACATCTTTTCTTCAGAGCTTGTCTGTGGCTCTGCATTCCTTAAAGGCAGGTGCTGCGGGGGAGAAGACGGCCTGGCAGCCAGACACAAGTTCAAATCCCAAATCCACCGCTTGGTGGCTGAGCTTCCCTGGCCTGTCACTAAAATTCTCTGTGACTTAGTTTGCTTCCCTGTCAAATAGGATAATGATACCAATATCCCCAGAGTATGGGAGAGTTTACTGAGATAACACAAATGAAAAGTGGGGCTCCTGGGAGGAGCTCGGTGCATTCTGGTGTGTGTGTTTGTTTACTGAGATAAATTTTATATAATATAAAATTAACCATGTACAGTCTGCAGTTCAGTAGCATTTACTGCATTCACAATGCTCTGCAACCATCATCTCTATCTAGTTCTGGCTTTTTCATCAACCTTAAGGGAAATCCCAGCAGTATCAGTCACCAAGTCCCTCTCCCAGCGCCTGGCAACCACCAATCTGCTTTCTGTCTCTGTAGATTTGCCCCTTCTGAATATTTTATATCAATGGAATTGTACGATATACAGTCTTTTGTGTCTGGCTTCTTAGCATAATGTTTTCTAAGGCTCATCAGTGTTGTAGCATGTATCAGAACTTCATTCCTTTATGTGTTTCAATAATATTCCATTGTATGGATATGCCGCATTTTATTTATCCATTCATCACTCAGTACATTCTCCAGTGGAATTATCGAAGGCACTCCCTTCTCTCTTTTGGCCAAAGGGTGAAGTTTTACTCAAATCCATTTGTAGAAACTACGCTACAGTTAGAGTTTAAAAATTAACACAAGATAGTGGGGTGTGGTTTGTGGAACTCTGGACTGGAAGTCAGGAGACCTGGACTTTGTTTCTGAGTTTGCTGTGTGACCTTGAGAATCTCCTCTCCCCTCTCTGGGCCTCAGTCTTCCCACCTGTAAAATGGAACTGGGTCAAGATGATTTTCTGATTACTTTCTGTTCCAACGTCCTGTGATTTTAGTTGTCTCTTGAGTTTCCAACAGGGTACAAATACCTGGAGGGAAGCTCTTATTAGGGATATCAGAAGGCTGTTTTGTCATATTCCCGATTCACATATCAGGTCTAAGGGTGACATAGGCAAAGGGGAGTCAGTGTTTCCATTTGTAAAATCAAGAGGGAAGTGTGGACCCAGGCTTCAGCTTTATTCATCTGTGAATTACACACTCACTGCAATGGAGCCGGCATTTCTGCAGCTCCTCCTGATCAGTGCACTGGTTGGACTGCGATTACTCACCCTTGGTTTTAAAACCTCAACATCCATGCATAGGACCCTCTGCCAACAGCCTGGTCACCTGCACTCCAGGTAAAGGTTCTATTGAATTCCAATGTGATATCTGCAAGCGCCCAGCATCTGGATTTTCTCATTGGTAGCTCCTCATTGAGACATATTTTGACAAATTAAGGATGTCTGTGTTTATTTCTGTTAAAATGGTGCCCTGTTTGCTACTGGTGAGCAGGATCTAATTAGAAATTAATAAACATGCTAGCATGGCAGCCTCACCGCTGTCAGCAGTGATTTTAAGAGCTACATGGTCAACAGCAGTGGAGGGAAGAGCTTGGCGTTCTGGGGAATCCACTGTACTTGCTCTCTGAGTTCAGCGATCAGGCCTAGGGGAGGGAGACTCCTACCGTTGGGTCTCAGAGGAAGGGTCTCCTGGCCAGAAGTCATCTGTGGGCAAACAGGTCACCATGGGGAACCACACGTCCCCTGGGTGCTCTGAGGCTCATAGCAGTGGCGCTGGACAAATTACAGAAGGTAGCATCAGATTGCAGGGCAGACTCCATGAGGGCAAGATCCACCTTGTACTGTTTATTTTGCTTATGCTGTCTATCCAGCACTAGCGCAGGGCTTCACCCATGGTGGGTGCTTAATGAATATCTGTAACTTGCTCTAAAGCCATGATGCTGGCATGTAGCAATTGTGGGATTTGAATTTAGGCAACCTTAGACTAAAAGATCTGTGCTTCCTACCTGACACAATCTTCCTTGTTCTGCACGTACCACATGGTGCTGTCATTGTCAGGCCATTTGTCCCTCTCCTTTCCTGGGCCATGGGTTGCTTAAGTGAAGGAGGAGTGTTTTTTTTCACCTTCATATTTCTGATCCCCAACACTGGGTCAGACCTACAGTAGGTGCTCAATAAACGCTTGTCACACTGAGTTGGATGGGATCTCAGTGAGTCACAGGAAATCTTTCTGCAGCAGGACAGACTAGAGTTTTAGACTGAGACCTGGTACTCTTGCATATCTCAGCACCCAGCCCTGAGCCTGGTATGTATCAGAGCTTAATATTTGGGGTTAAACTGAAATGTATGTATCCAACCCCATTCAACTCCAAAAGAATGGCCACTTTGCATTCAAGCACAATGTTGTCATTCAAGTTACATTTCCTGAGGGCCAGTTATAATTAGGAGATGTTCCCATCATCTGCGTTTTAAAAATAAGTGAATGGAAGCTCACAGGGGTTGACTTAGATTGGGTTCCCAGGTAACAGATTCTGAGATGGAAATTTGTATGCAGAATGTTTATTGGGGAGTGCACTTGGAAGGTGTATCTGGAGAAAAGGAGGCAAGGAAGGAAAGAAAGGAAGAAAAGGAGAGAGGGAGGGAGGGAAGGAGAGAAAGAGAGAAGGAAGGAAGGATTGGGCAGAGGGTTGATCCACCACGCAGTTGCTACTGAGATCTTAGTGGATCCTACACAGGGCTCTGGAGGAGGAATAGAACTTCAGAGTCATCTCAGCTTGAGATACGAGGGCTGAGCCCTTGTGCATCCATCTTAGTCCCTGGGAAGAGATATGACCTTGGGTGGTGCAATTCCTCACCACCAAGGGCATCACAGTGAGGGATGCAGCTGTAAGCCATCAGGAGTCAAAATTCTTGACAACTGAGGATAGTAGGGTGGGTATGCCAGCCTTGAAGAGGGTATCTCCACAGGTGGATCACTATAGGAACTAGAGGAATAGTGGCTCCCTGTGTCCCTCAGCTTCTAAGTGACGGACCCGAGAATTAACCCTGGTTTCTGAAACCTGGGTATTTGTTTACTACATCAATGGACTCACGTTACAGTAATCATACAAGGCACCCCTGCCCCTATTACACAAAAGATCATAAACTACTGATTTGGGAGATTGGAGGAGAAGATAATGGCTGGCAGGTATCTGGTCTGGGCAATGACCATTGTCAACTAAAGGACTAAGGCAAGACAACGCTGAACTGTGATCAGAACGAGTGGGAGGATTGCCATTTCATAGGCGGGACTAGAACTCAGACTTCCAAGACTCTTGCTCTACTATGTCACACCTTCTGGAAAGGAGAGGACAACTAATAATTATTTTAAATCCACCATGTGCCAGGCTCCTTGTGATAAGGGCTGCCGCCTTCTCCTTCTCTTGCTCCTCCTCTCTCTCCTCCTCTTTTTCTTTTTTTTTTCTTTTCTTTTCACCCTCTAATGTTATTAAAGAGGTCATATGAACAGGTGGTAGATGAGCACATTAGGGCTGAAAGTGTGTGTGTGTGCTCATGACCAAATTGGACAAACCTTGAGATAAAGTATGTATAGTGCTCAGTTCTGTGTCTGACATATCCTAAGCACTTGATACATGATGGCTATTTAATATGCTGTCGCAGAAAGGCAGAGGGTAGGAGAAGCCCAGCAACTATCTGTATGGATGGGTCACTTTTAACTCTGACACTGGACAGGTGCAGAAGTCCTCAGAATTTATTAGGTTAAACCAGCATTTCTTAAAATGAGACTCCTGGGTAAACTTGAGACTCTTTTAGGAGATACCTGAGTGAAAAACTATTTTTATTATAATGCTAAGATATTATTTGTTCTGTCTCTCATTCTTCTATGAGTATACAACAGAGTTTTCCAACAAATGCGATTAATTGCTATGTGTCAATTACTTTCTAGAGGCTATGTGACATGGAAAGATGTCATCGCTTTGACATTTAATGGAAGATGGGCTTGTATATCTTGTATAGTTTCATGTTTTAAATATTTCTTAATTTTAATTTCTAATATGGTAAATATCTAGAGCTATACCCCACCTACACAAATGCTTTGAGGAGTGCTTAACAATTCTTAAGAGGATAAAAGGGTCCTGAGACCAGAAAGTTAAACCATATGAAGTCGATGATATTTGACAATGTTTAACTTATAAAGATGGCAGCTTCATATCAGCCTGATATTTACACAAGGTTGTTTAAAAACTCACACATGCCTTTTCCTTGGCTAGAGCAGTCTCTCTTCTCCTCCTGAGTAAGCTCCTTCTTGTGTTTCAGAGTTCATCACAACCTTTGCCTCCTCCAGGAAGTGGTCTCTGAGCCCTCTGGCCATGTGCCTCTCCTTAGATGCACTTATTGTGGTTGAAAGTTTACATTTGTCTATCTGGTACTTCCACTAATGATGTCTGACTCCCACCCACACTACGAGCTTCCTGTGTACCAGGACCATAAGTGGTTTTGTTCACCAGTGGACCCTCAGACCCATAGAGCAAGTCTTAACAGAGGGCATTGTTTGTTCATCCATCCATCCATCCATCCATCCATCTATCCATCCATTCATCCATCAGTCCATCTGTCCATCTATCCACTAATCCATCTATCCATCCATCCATCCATCCATCCATCCATCCATCCATCCATCCATCCATCCATTCATCTATCCATCTATCAATCCATCCATCCATCCATCTATCCATCCATCCGTCTATGCCCTAATTTATCTATCCATTCATCCATCTATTCATCCATCCATCCATCCATCCACTCATCCATTCATCTATCCATTCAGTCATCTAACATTTATTAACATAAGCTGAGTGTCCAGCTCTGGCTTGGAAGTTTACCTAACTTCCTATATAATCTTGAGATATCAAAGAGAAATTACTCCGAACATTTGACAAAAACAGCAAGATACATTTTATTCAAGCTACTGCAATAGAGGAGAGTAACTTAAGCACAGAACTGAGCTAAACTCTGACTCTAGTAAGGGCATCTGGGGATTTATGGGCAGCCAGCCAATGGGCAGGATGAGAGAATAAGTGGATGGAAAATTACTAAGAGGAACTTGATTAGACATAAGAGTGGAGAGATTCTTGTTAAACTTGCTTAGCAAGATTTTTTTTTTTTCTAAACCTTAGTTTTGCAGGCCAAGGATGGCAGGTCAAGGAAAAGGCCTAGTTGGGAAGAGGTCTCGGAAAAGACTGACTAATGTTTGGTAAAGGTAGGAGTCCTCGTCAGGGGGAGGTTCAATTTTCTAGATAAATAAACTGAGGCTCAGAGATGATCTCAGACTGAAAAGTGGTAGAGCAGGTTCAAACTAGATCTGAAAGATCTAGTTTTGTACTCCTTCCACAGTCCTTGGTGCACCTCTACAGAGGGAAGAAATCCTAGAAGACTTCTGAGAAGTGGTGACTTTTCAGCTAGACACTAACTCACAAAGTGTGATCCAGTGTCTTCAGTGGGGCCTCTTCTCAGCCTTACTGTCATCTGTGTACTCCATCGGTATTCTTTAGGTAGGATGCTAGAAGCTGAGGTTACAGAGAAATATTAGACAAACAGGAGCAAAGAAATGAATAAACAAGTAAACACAACTGTAACAGTGAGATACCACAGTGTGATATGAAAAAGGAAGGATGATAACAGGTTGCTATGAAAAAAGAAAAAAAAACTAGGTTGGGAGGGAACATCTATTCTAGAAATTCTCAAGTAAGTGATTTCTCTATCAGAGTCTCTTGGGAAAAGTCCTGCTTCGGGGAATATTTTTAAGAGAGGATTGAAGGCACAATTTCTTTATCAAAAGTGAGCTGTCACGTTCTCTGATTAGATATTGGTGCATCTCTTTTGGCTGTAGCGTTGACAATAATCACTACCAAATTCTATTATTTCTATGTGCTAAGAACCTGAATGTATTTATTCCTTGAATCCTGACGGTCACCCTATAAGGCAGGTACAACTATTGGTTCCACTGCACAGATGCAGAAACTGAGACTCAGAGCTGCATTGAAGCCCAGATCTGAGGCTAGAATCCATGCTCTTGTCCACTACATCATCTATGGAAGTCCAAGCGCTTCCTTCTTTCCCAGCTGGAGGAGGTGGTTGGTGACGGCCCCAGAGGATGCACGTTTGTGTGTGTGCGTTGGGGTTGGGGAGGGAGTCATGGCAGCTGATCACCAGACTCTAAATACTCATGATCCTTGGGAAAGGGAAGCTGAGTTGCATGGTGGTCACAATCAGACACATTTGAGTCAGCAGACATGGGTATTCTCCCTCCTCTGCCTGTCCTACCTATGTGACCATGATGACTTCTTCACCTGGCACATCAGTTTCCTTCTATGTTAAATGGGATTAATACTTCTTCATGAAAGTTAAATGAAGCAGCACAAGCCCAGGATCAAGGATGCACCCCATTCTTTCTCTCCCTTCCTTCTTCCCCAACAGTGCTGCAGTAAGGTTATCGGGGCACTTCTAATTTGTGTTTCTTAAGTGTGGAATATTTGGCTCCAAAGCCAAAGTCAGGTTCACCACCTTCCAATTTGGCCTCTTCCTTACCCCCAAGAGAGGCTGTTTGACTACATGCCAATGCTTTGTTGATTTAAGAATGCAGTGTGCCTGTCACCTTTAAAGCACTACACATTCTGAAAAGTTCCTCCAAGTCTAGGAGCCATTAATCATTCTCTGTAATTAAATAACACAGCAACCTGTAATTAGGGCATTGATTTGTTGGTTTAATTGTGTACTCCTGGGCTCCCCTCTAGCCTGTGAGCTCCATGAGGGCAAGAATTATGTCCATTTTTTATTCACAGCTGGGTCCCTAGTGCCTTCCCCAGTGCCTGGTACTCAGAAGGCTCTCAATAAATGTTGGCTGAATAAAGAAATGGGTGGATATAGGGGCTCATGGTTAAGTGTCTCCCAGGTATTATATTAAGTTCAAGAGAGAGGTTGGCAGTTAGCAAGGAAAATCAGTCATAATAATTATTCTTTATATTTGGGCTGTGCTTCATAGTTTAGATAACACTCAATACCAATGTGTGCTGATGATGAAAATGATGATGGTGATGGAGATAATGGTGATGTTTGATGATGGCGATGGTGATGATGGTGATGATAATGATGGTAATGATGACAATGGTGTTGGTGATAATAGCAATGATGACAATAATAGTGATGATGGTGATGATAGTAATGATGATGGTGGTGATAATGGTGATGATAATAGGATGATAATGGTTAGAATAATGATGATGATGATGGTGTTAATAATGGTGATGACAATGAAGGTGATGGTGATGATGATGATGGTGACGATGACAATAATGGTGATGATGGTGATGATGACAATGATGATGATGATGATAGTGATGATGATGATGGTGAGGATGATGCTGGGAATGATGGTGACGATGATGCTGGCTGATGATGACAATGGTGATGATGATAATGATGATACCATTTCTTGAATTTTGTTATATACCAGGTATTTTATATGCATTATCACCACATAATTATCACAATAACTCTATGTTTATTATTTCCATTTTAGTTACAAAGAAACAAGACTCAAAGTGTTTGCTCAAAGCAATCCAACAGATAAGGGGCACAGTTGAGACCCGAACTCACAGCTGTCTAACATTGCTCTCAACCATGAAACTCTAATGCCTTTCTTTGACCATGATCTCAATTAATCCTATCAAGCATATAGTAAGACAGTCACCACTGTCACATTTTTGCAGATGAGGAAGAGCTTCAGAGAGAGAAAAGACCTGGCCAAGGTCACACAGATCAAGAGGGCCAGGGTGATGACTAGAATCCTATTGTTCTCATTTCCAACGTGGAGCCTTTCCTGCTACAGGACTAAACTCAGGAGATTTGGGGGATCTGAAAACAGAAGATAACACAGAGTCAAGATACTTGGATCCTAATTCTGGCATTGCCTCTTACTAGCCATATGAACTTGGGCATATCATTGAAACTCAATTTTCTCATCCATAAAATGGGAGCCATTTTAAGAGGATGAGATTTTACTGAGATCATAGGTATGGAAATAATTTCTAAAACAAAGAGCTCTATGCTTTTGATATTGTCCATTCCAATGCCTTGATAAGTCAATATATCCATGCCTTTGACAGTCCAGTGACATTTTTGAGTAGTCAGTTTCTCTGCTAAAATTAATCACCTCTAAAATCCTTCTGGCTCTGACATTCTGCAGCACCCAAGTAGTAACGTAAAATACTTTATTCAAAAAATGGAAGAGAGACACGATGTCCAAATGCTGGACTTCAGTGTTGGTAATACTGATAAGAAAAGGCCTGTTACTCACTATGTTCTAGTCACCTGTCTTGTCTTCCCATCCAGAAAACATTTCATTTTCAGTCTCATCACAGGGCCTTTGCTCTGGATGTTTTCTTGCCTGGAACAAGCTCCCCATGTGATTTAGTAGGATGTCAGTTCAGACATCATCTCGACAGAGAAGCCTTCTTACCCACCGCTATCTAAGGAAGTGCTACCCACTCCATCCCCCATCATCACTCTTTCCCAACCCATTGTTCTATTGTGTTTTCAGCATTCACCAAACCAGCTGGAATTACCTAGTCAGTATATTCTATTCTCTTCTTTGTCTCTAGTGTGAAAACATGTGTCTCACAAAAGTGGGACTGGTATCCCCAATGCCTGAATAAGTGACCAGCAAAAAAATAAGCATTTAATAAATATTAGTGTAATAAAGTACGGAATAAATGAATTTTATCCCATGTTACTTGGGCATGCCTGTGTTGTGGATAGATTCTGACTCCCTCAGTCTCAGAGAGGAGATGCCACATCCCATTTCCAGTCTCCTGAGTCATCGAGTGTCATGCCTGATAAATGGCTGTCATTGTGGGAAGGCACCAGATCTTATTTCTCAGCTGGAGCTGACACCAGTACTTCCTGCCAAATGTGGGTAAGGGAAGCTGAGTCCACACCCGGAAGGGCCAGGAGGAGATGGGCACTCCAGTCCATGCTGTTTGAAAAAAAAAAAAAGTCCAGTTTTCTTGTTTCTATCCGCTTGTGAAATCTGATGTCACCCCTTTGTAAGGATGTCTGAGACAGTGCAAAATGAGATTTCCTGGATCCAGGAATGCAATAGTTTGTGCAATTATAACCCAACACATCACAGAAGTCAGATTGGCGCTCGATGCTTGCATAATTCATCACTCATTTTCTTGTCATGGCTTAAGACCTTTCATATCTGGTAGACAAAAAAAATTAAGTTTACATTGCTCGATTAAAAATTCAGAAGTTTAAGGGCAGGAAAAAAGGAGAATGTGAGTTGTATCGTCATTAAATAGACAGATATAAATAAAGCACTGGAAGAGGAAACATGGAAAAAGGGGCAAGGGAGAGACAATGGAAAAAAGTAAACCTCGATGGTAACTTGTCATTCTCAGATTAAGAATGTCAGAAGAGACTTCATTAATTCCTTCTACCTAATGGTCAACATTCAGGGACTGTGGCAGGATGGGAAGTGAGAAGCTTTGGGGCCCAGAGGATTTTCTAATCCTTCCTCCCTCTCTCCTTCCCTCCTTCCCCTTGTCTGTCCTCTTTCTCCCTCCCTTCCTTTTTTCCAAAATTTTATTTAAGCCCCTATTCTTTACGAGCCATACTGCAAAGCCCTAGGGATGTAAAGTGAATGAATCAGAATCCTATATTGATGAGGAACCTGCAGGTTATTTGGAGAAAACACAATTCCAGCCCAGAGTGATTAGTTATGATATAGGGGAAGCAGAGAGGTTGTGGGAGCCCAAAAGAGATGGCTGATCCAGCCAGGGAATGACCAGGGAAGTTTCTAAGAGAAAACAATGCTTGAATTGGTTTGGTTCCTTTTTTTTTTTTTTTTTTGAGATGGAGTTTCGCTCTGTAGCCCAGGCTGGAGTGCAGTGGCGCCATCTCGGCTCATTGCAAGCTCCACCTCCTGGGTTCATGCCATTCTCCTGCCTCAGCCTCACGAGTAGCTGGAACTACAGGCACATGCCACCATGCCCGGGTAATTTTTTGTATTTTTAGTAGAGACAGGGTTTCACTGTGTTAGCCAGGATAGTCTTGATCTCCTGACCTCATGATCCACCCGCCTTGGCCTCCCAAAGTGCTGGGATTCCAAGCGTGAGCCACTGCGCCTGGCCCTTGATTTGGTTCTTAAAGAAGGCATAAGTATTAGCTAGGTGATGGATAGGGGATAGGGTGAGGGATGGCATTCTTTGTAGGAGTGAACAACATGTGCAGAGGCCCAAAGACAGGATAAAATATGATGTGTTTGTGTGGAGGGTGAAGATTGGGTTGGGTGGAGATGGGGTTAGAGTGAGGCAGGGCTCAGGTCATTAAGAATGGTTCCTTGAAGGCAGGGACTATGTCTTTTCTCTTCTTTGGCCAGTGAGAACCCGTTCCCTGGCATATGATCTGGCACAAAACAGGACTCAACGAGTATTTGTTGACTGACTTTATTATTTCAGAAGTCACAGGGAGCCATTGAAGAATCTTGAGGACAGAAGCAACATAATAATATCTGAACTCGTGAAAGATCCTTCTGGATGGACAATGGGTGAAAATGACTTGGAGGAGGAAGAGAGGAGCTGGCCAGGGCCGTAGGCTTGGAGACTGTAGTCGAGACTATTAATGGTCACCAACTATTTAATCTCTTCTTCCTTTTGGTAATAGAAGCCCCTGAAGCACAGGGCACAGAACTGCCTAGCTAGAGACTGCATTTCCCAGCCTCCCTTGCAACGAAGTATGGCCATGTGACTAGGTTTTAGCCAATGAAATGTGAATGGATGTGATAGGTGTGTGTTTAACTTTCATACTTCCTCCTTAAAGGGAGCTACTTGTCCCATTTCCCTCTTTTTTTCCTGTCTTGGATATAGTCAGAATGATGGGGAACAGTTTCAACCATGGAGATAGGGATCATTCTAGGGCAGGGATTGGCAAACTTTGCTTGTGAACCTATACCTCCCGGCCATTTGTTTTTATAAATAAAGTTTGATTAAAACACAGCCACATGCATTTATTTACTTATTGTCCGTGGCTGCTTTTTGCTATAGAGGCAGAGTTGAATGATTGTGACAGAAATGTTTATGGCTCTCTAAGTCTCAAATATTGACTATTTGAACCCACTGTGGTGGCTCATGCTTATCATCCCAGCACTTTGGGAGGTTAAGGTGGTGGCTGACTTGAATCTAGGAGTTTGAGACCAGCCTGGGCAACATAGCAAAACTTTGTCCATATGAAAAATCAACCAGGCATGGTGGCATGCACCTATAGTCCCAGCTACTCAGGAGGCTGAGGTCGGAGGATCACCTGAGCCTAGGAGGCTGAGGCTGCAGTGAGCCGTGATGATGCCACTGCACTCCAGCCTGGGTGACAGAGTGAGACCCTGTCTCAAAAAAAAAAAAATATTGACTATTTGATGCTTTACAGAGAGTTTGTCAATCCTGTTTTAGGGGATGGCAGAGCTACAAGGTGGTAGAAACGTGGGTCGCGGGATGGCTTTGTGGAGCAGAGACACCTACATACTTTAGCAACCCATTTACATCAAGAGTGATAAATGAGGGGAAATAAACTTCTCTAGTTTTAGATGTCGATGTTTGGTTCTCTGTTGTGGAGGCACCTCAGTTCTATAACAGAACTCAGTGAATACTTATTGAGTCCATTGAATTGGGACAGATGGAAGATGGGGTGACCTGAACTGGGCAGAGGTGATGAGGAGGAGAGAAGTGAGTGGAGTCCAGAGACACTGGGGAGCTCAGTGGGCAAATCTGGTGTCTGTCTGGAGGAAGAAGTGATGGAAGAACCAGAAATGACTCCCAGGCTAGTGAGGTGACTGCAGGGGATGGGGGAGCAGGTTGGGAAAACTCAACTCAGTTTTGTGTATATGATGGTTGAGGTATTTGTGGGTCCCAATGGGTCTGGGAGGCACTTGGCTTTCAGGGGAGGATTTGGAGAAGTGACATAGTGTGTATCAGTGGGATAGAGACCACCGCTTGGTAAGGTGATGTTAGCACCAGACTTTGAGTTAAAGAAAAGGCTCTAACTATCACTCAGCCATTTCCCCATGGTATCACTAAAATGACTGAGGCTTAGAAATGATAACAAGCTCTTCCAAAGTCACACAGAGGAGTGTTGGCAAAGCCCAGGCATCCTGACTCTGGGTCTCGTACTGACTCCCCTCCTTCTCAGACATCCACATGCCAGGTCCGCTGCCAAGCATAGGGTTATAGTGGAAAGCCAAACACACATGGTCACTACCAAGTGAACGATGGCACACCAACTGTAAGTGGCACCTGATTTCAAAGATGTTGAGACTTGCCAGGTGTACATCTTAGGAAAATGAGCTATGGTGATTAAGAACAGCTACTATTTCCTGAGCGTATCTCACCATGGGCTGAGAGAAGTGCTTTTTACATATAATCATAGTCTGTTCTCACAGCACAGAGGTAGATGTTACTACTAGCCTCACTTTGCAGATGAGAAAAAGTTGGGTTCAGAGACACCATCTCTAGTCAAAGGTCACACAGCAAGAAAATTGCCAGAGTTGCTCATTCATGAATTCACAAATCCATTCAACAAATACTTATTGAGAACCTACTAAGTGACAGGTGCCATTCTAGCACCTAGATTTATAGCAAGAAAGAAAATTGATCAAGTTACTGCTCTCCTGGGGTTTGGTTTCTAGTAGTTGGGGGAGGAAAGGGCAAGAAAGAAAAGAAAGAAAGAAAGAAAGAAAGAAAGAAAGAAAGAAAGAAAGAAAGAAAGAAAGAAAGAAAGAAAGAAAGAAAGAAAGAAAAGAATCAGATAACTTCAAGTTCTGAAAAGAAGAACAACAAAAGAAACATAAAAGAGGTTGAGAAATAAAGCGGTGGTGCTATTTCACAGAAGATGGCCATGAAGACTCCTAATAAAGTGATTTTGGCTGGGTGCAGTGGCTCAGGCCTGTAATCGCAGCACTTTGGGAGGCCAATGTGGGAGGATCACTTGAGGTCAGGAGTTCGAGACCACCTGACCAGATGGTGAAATCTCATTCCTACTTAAAAAAAGATACAACAACAACAAAAAAATTAGCTGGGCATGGTGGCATATGCCTGCAATCCCAGCTACTTGGGAAGCTGAAGCAGGAGAATCGCTTGAATCCAGGAGGTGGAGGTTGCAGTGAGCTGAGATCACACCACTGCACTCCAGCCTAGGTGACAGAACAAGACTCTGTCTCAAAAAAAATAAATAAATAAATAAAAAATAAACATAAAAAATTAATAAACTGACTTTGAGCAGAAACCTGGATAAAGTGAGGATGGGGTAAGCCACATATACACAAGAGAAGATGCTTCAGCAATGGGAACAGCAAGTACAAAGTTCTTGGGGTAGGACTGAAACTCAGGTCTATCTGCGATTAACTCTTTTTCCCCCACTCTCCTGGACTTGTATTCAATTCAACATGCACTTTCCTGAGAACGTGGCAGCCTGGATCAGAGGCTGGATAAGATGATGAATTCTATCAGACCCAATTCCTGCCCTCAGTGTTTTTCACAAAGTGGCAGGAGAGATGCACACATCCAGTGGACATTCTGTAAGGACTCCAGGCAGATACAGAATAGGTGAAATAAAATAGGAATGGGAACTTGTCTGGACAAGGAATAACTTGCCTTGGAGTTCAGGGCAGGTGGATTTTTTTTAAAGCTTGATACATTTCACAAGATGAATGCCCCCAGCATCCTCATCATGAAACAAAGTATGGCAGGCTCCCCAGAAATTCCTTAAGACTCCTTCCAGGAACTCCCAGGTAACCTGTAACCTGACTCCTAGCACTACAGATGATTTTTTCCTGCCTTTTATGTCTGGCTTCTCTTGCTTAAGACTATGTTTGTGAGATCTATCCAGGTTTTGTGTAGCTGTACCTCATGCATTCTCATTACTATGTAGCACCCCAATGTGTGGATACACCATAATTTATTTGCCCATTCTGCTGTTGCTGGAGAATTGTGTTGTTTCCGTTTTTGGTCATGGTGGGTTGTGCTGCTATGACATTCTAGTGCATGTCTTTGGAGGAACATATGTACACATTTCTGTTGGATATGACCTAAGAGTAAGCTTTCTGGGTCATGGGCTGTGCATATGCTGAGCTTTAGTAGACACTGCCAAGCAATTTTCCAAAATGGTTCTACCAATTAACACTCCCACCAGAAGGGTATGAGCATTTGAGCAGTGTATCCTCAATAACATTTGGTATTTTCTGTCATTTTCATTTTTACTTCATTTTTATTCTTTTGGGGGTGAGATGGTATTACATTGTAGTTTTAATTTGCATTGCCTCGATTACTAATGCAGCTGAACATGTTTTCATGTTTACTGGCCATTTGATAATTTTCTTTTGGTGCAGTACCTGTTCAAGTCTTTTGCCTATTTTTATTCTTTTGGGCGCTCTACCTTTTTCTTGTTGGTTAGTAGGTGATTATACATTCTGGATACAAGTCCTTGGTTGAAGATCTTATTGCAAATATCCTCTCCGCTCTGTGGGTTTCTCTCTCATTCTCTTAATGAAGACATTTGATGGACAGATATTCTCACTTTTAATATAGCACATTTTATCTCTCTTTTTTCTTACAGCAGAATGGAATTTTCTCAAGGATGTTTAAATGCGGAAAGCAGCCTTTTCCAGTGGAGGGAGGGGTGGGGAGGTGGGAAAGTCCGGGTCTTGGAGGACACAGGTGTGACCTGACTCTCAGAGACGTGTAAAAATCTGCGGGGGCGGTGGGGAAGGCTGCAGAAGTTTTTGGGGGACCAATCATGGAGGCTTCCTTAAAGCCATGCTGTGAAGTTGGACTTCCTTCCTGAAATCCACAGAGGGCTGAAGTTTTGAGCAGGGGTTGTCAAGACCACAGCTGGGGTTAGGAATATTGATCCCACAGTGAATGCCTGATAGAGTAAAGTGGAGTTGGGGAGGGTCCAGCCTGGAAAGACTTGGGGCAGCCTTATAGAGAGGGCTTGGCATTCTTCGTTCCCCACAGGAGGATAGCTGGGGGGTGGAGGTGGGGACACATTTATGGATGATGTATCCTGAAAGATAATGTCACAGCCCTCTCTGGCCCTGACTTAGTTTTTCTGCTGTTACGTAAAAGCTCAGAGAACAAGCAGATGCATCAGAGGGTCACAGGTCCATCCTTCATCCATCAGCCCTCAGAGCTTTGGAGGAGATGGGGCAAGCTTGCCTGTCTTATGTCTGGGAAGAGTTCTCTAAGGTGGAAGACAGGGTGAAGGCCTGGGAAGAATTGGGGGGCATGGGCAGGAGACCTGGATTATAAGCTTGGTTCTACTTCAGTCCATTGGCATATGACCTTGGGGAAGTTTCTTCCCCTCTCTGGGCCTGAGTTCCCTTATCCACAAAGAGGGTTGTAAGACTCACATGAATACATGGACATGAAATGGTCTGTGACTAAAACTTCACAAATGTAATGAATTACTGTGTCTTCCCCTTCCTCTCTCTGCCCCCAACCCAGGAACCCGGGGATCAGAGAACTTTGCATTTATCCTGCTAATGATTATGCCAGCACTGGTCTGTCTACAGGACCCGTATTACCAGACCTAACCCAGAATTAAAGGTATTTGTCACCTAGGCTTCCTTGTTTGACTGAGTTATGAGGAGTTCCCACTGATACCAACCTCCTCTCCCTGAAATCTAAGCATCTTACAACCCAGATAGGGGCATGGAAATTATATATTTTCATTTGTAATGTATTCTCAGTTTCTCTAAAAGTATTTAAGGTGACTGGCAAAATAATAATAACTATATCTTAGGTCAGACACTATGCTGGTCATTCTGGTAGGAGACATGCTTGGAGTTGTGCACAGACAGGATGCCGCCAGCAGAGGCACGTGGTGGGAATAGTGCAGGAGCTCCAAGTTCCTGTGGTGGGGAGTTGCATGGATTAACCTGGTGAGGCTATCACACCCAGTCAGCCCAACACTGATCTAGGTGTTGCTCTAAAGGCATTTTCTACAAAATGGTTAATATCTACCATCAGTTGACTTTAGATAAGGAGATTATCCTCAATAATCCAGCCCCATTCAATCAGTTAAAAGGTCTGAAGAATGGAACTGAGGTTTCTCTGAGGAAGAAGAAATTCTGCCTGAAAACTGCAGCATCAGTTCCTCCCTAAGCACGTCCAGCCTGCTGTCCTGTCCTGCAGATTTCGGATTTGTTAGCCCCACAATTTCGTGAGCAGATACCTTGAAATAAGTCTCTTATTGTATCTCTCTATCTCTATCTCTCTCTATCTACCTCTATCTCTACCTCTATTTCCATTTCTATCTCTATCATCTTCATCTCCATCTCTATCCCTATCATCTCCAATTCATCTCCATCTCTATCTCCGTCTCCATCTCTATCATCTCCATCTCTATCTCTATCATCTCCATCTCTATCATCTCCATTTCTATCTCTATTATCTCCATCTCTATCTCTATCATCTCCATCTCCATATCTATCTCCATCTCTATCTCTATTATCTCCATCTTTATCTCCATCTCTATTTCCATTGGTATCTTCATCTCTTTCTCTATGTGTGCATCTGCATCTCTGTCTACATATCCCGTTGGTCCTGTTTCTCTGGAGACCCTCCCTGCCAGGCACAGAGCCCTAAGACAGTACTTAAAGCCAATGTCAGTGGGAGCAGTGGATGAAGAGGACCAGCTCTCTGGCCTCAGCATTTTCTGTTTTCTCTCCCTTACTCTGCTCTAGCCACAAAGACCTTCTTTCTAGTCCTTAAACATGTCAATCACATTCTAGCTGCCAGACCTTGGCACTGACTGTTCCTTCCACTCAGAGAGCTCTTCCCCACAGCCTGAGCATCTACTTTATCTAGGCTATGTAGATACCACCTTGTAGAGGGGCCTTCCCTGATGGCTCTAATCTAAAATATCTACTGCCATCATCCTCTTTTTACTCAGATACTTTTCTTCCCAGTGCTTATCACTGTTGGCTATTTCATATCTTTCTTTTAATTGTCTGCTTTGCCCACTGGAATAGGAGCTCCATGAGAGCAGAGACATCACTTATTCTTTCCTATGTCCTAGTTCTTATCACAGTGCCTGGCACAGAGTGGCACTCAAAGAGTCCAAAATTGTGGTAGATTTTGAATGCTGGGCTAAGTAACTATAAGAAGTTGAAACCAGCTTCACCAACTGATCTCCTTCTGACAGCTGCGGACTCCCGGAGGGACACCATGGAGGGAACTTGCAAAGAGAAGCCAGCACGAAACAGCTTGGAGGTACTTGACAATTTTTCCTTATCTCCAATCCACGTTGCCTGGCCAAGTTGTTCATGAAGGAGGCCTTATGATGCATCTCAAAAAAGCTACCCCAGCCTCTCAATCACTCAGCACATTTTGGAAGGAAAAACAGATATCAAAAACGAAAGAGCACAGCGGTAACATACGATATCAGATCCGTCATTCTTTATAGCAACATGGACGATGGCGTTTGGGAAACAGCAGTTGCGCCCAAAAGATAGACAGGCAGTTTTGACATGTCTTGCTGGAGAAGGATCACCCACCTCATCCCTGTACCCCCACCCTCCCAACCCGATCACAAGAAATGACAGAATTACAAACAAATCAATCAGGCAGATAGCAGAAGCTGCAGATATTTGCGGGTGGGTGGTAACAAGATGAAGTTCCAGGGAACCAGGTGTCAGCATATTCTCACTCTAGGCAAGGGAGTGGCTGCCCACAAGGTGAGACTTGGTGGGCTCTGGGAGGACTCACTTGCCTCCAATAACTCTTTCAATGATCTGTCCAGGGTGCTGAATTGGCACCACTCAGGGTTAATTAGTGTTGGCAAGGAGTCGTAACAGGTGATGGTTATCAGCCATTGGCTCCTTTGTGAGAGTGAGTTTATTGTGAGCTAACAAAGCTGGAGTAGGGAGTAGATATCTAGAAATTGCAATCATAAGCTTACAAGGGCCAGTTGATAACATAAGCAAGTTATAAGGCAATAGGGAGTGGTGGGGATTGTGGTTAACTTGAGAGTACAGGCTTCTCCTAAAAAGGGAAGCCACCACCCAGTTTCAGCTGTTTGAGGCCAGATGGAATGTGAGACTGGTGATTTTAATAATAATTTATAGGAGGAGCTATACGCCTCTTTTATGTGAGATCTCTTGGTTTTAAGTACTGGTACCTAATTTTAATATGTTCTAGGCTAACTCCTTATCTTAAGGTGAGGAGATCCAGGCCCAGAGAGTGGAAGAGACTTGCTCAAAGCAGCTCAGAAAGTTGGCTTCAGGGTAGGTACTGGAATTCCATTGCCTGACTCCCAGTTTAGTGCTCTTTCCTCTTTACTCCAGCATGCTTTCTTCTTTAACAGGAGAAGTCTTTGCTCTCTGACCCCTAAACTTAGAAAATATGAGAGAAGGGAAGAAACGGGGTGCGGAGATGTCTGAGCAAACCATATCTAAATTGTACAAGAAGAGCACAAGATAGCCACAATTATTTCATCACACTCTAGCTCAGCTAAAGCTCTAGGCTGAGAGGTTAGAGGCTGGAGAATGAGGATATTAGGATTGATGGAGCAGTAGGCTTTGCAAAGATATGTGCCCCTCCTGGACCATATGCAGAGTTCTGAGACATCCCCTTGGGAGCACCTCTGAGCTCAGAGCCAGATGCTCTCCCTTTGCCTTTTATCCTAACCAAGTTTCACAAGAACAGATCCTATTGAACCCCAGTAGCAGCAGACTCCCTTTGTAGGAGTTCTCTGGGCAAGAAAAATCAGGCATACCATAGGGAATAATCAGTCAGGATGTATCTGTTCTGGCCACCTGCCCTACCTCAATCCCAACCTCCATCTCCTGCCTGGTTTGGGGCCCCTGAGCCCTCATCCCCAAAAGCTGGAGGAATCTTTCTTCCTCGGCAATGCTGGGGACAGAGTCCGCATTAGACAAATCAACAAGGCCATCTCAGAAGAGACCAAATAGGAAATAAGAGGCCCCATTGCCTAATGGGACTTATCAATTATGATCTAGGGCCATATTTCTTTGAGGGGTGATTGTTTCACGGAGTCTGACATCTCATATAGCTTTAAATTACTCACAACCGGGATGGCTTACAAGATAGCAGTAAAATCAGGAGAGGATTGGGCAATGTAATTATAGTATGGAAATGATGTTGATCACTCAAGCAGGGAGCAGACCTTGAATCGAAAACCCTGCTCTGTCTCCCCACCCCCTGCCTTCCACAGCTCCTGCTGGAGCTTTAGTCACCACATCCAGGGAACCTGGAGGTAACCTCGTTCCTACTTGGAAGATGGAAGGTGGCCAGGTCCCTATGTAGGGTATAATGAGGTGGGGGGCTGGTGTGGACCAAGGGATCAGGACCAAGGGCAGATCCATGGGACCTGGTGTCAGGTTAACGGGAAAATCTGAGTCAGCAGGGCTAACCCATTACCCTAGTTTACGAAGGTAACAATTTCCCAAACAGTTAATATGTGCGAAGAACTATATTAGGGTCTGAAATTATATACATATCCTTCCTTCCTCCCTCCCTCCCTCCCTTTCTTTCTTCCTTTCTCCCACCCACCCTTTCTTTCATCCATTCATCTATCCATTATCCGTCCATTCTTAAATATTTCATTTCATTTTTAATTCCCCTCCTCCTTCCTTCATCCTGCTCATCCTTCCTTTCTTTCATCCATTCATCCATTTATGCATCCATCATCCACCCATTTGTTATGAAAGTATTAAATCCATCCTTTCTTTCTTCCTCCCTCTCTCCCTTCCTTACTCCCTTCCTTTTATTTACTCATTTACTGAGTACCACCTCCATGCCAGAAAATATGTAAGGCTTTCATGGATACAGAGATGGATTATTTTAACTATTTAGTGAGCATATACTACGTGCAAACATTGTGCTAGCATCCAGATAAGGAAAAACTCACTCTTCATATTATTCCTCAAATACTTATGGATAATTGACAAGTTTGCAGGACTACTCACTGCTCATCAAATCAATTTCCTCTTTTTCCTGAGCACACAGTTAAGCTACATCTCCAAGCTTTCCCTGCAGTGAGGTCTGGCCATGTGACTGAATTCTAACCAAAGAAACATGAGCAGAAGTGATGTGGGCTAGTCCCTGGCTTAGCCACAAAATTGTCCCACTCTTTCTCCAACCTGCCAGCTGGGCTTCCGCACCCAGTGTGACTCTAGAAGGCCACTTGTTGAAACTTGCCGGATCATCAGGAGCCTGGGTTCTTGAATGAACAAATGGAACAGAGCTTCTCTCCCACTCGTGATCCTCTGCTGCCCTGAACCTGCATTGCATCATCAGGTAAATAAGATAAACCTGTGCTTCTTGGGCTGGAGGGACATGGGGTTTGTCAGTTGCAGCAGTTAGCTAGACTCTATACCCGGCACCGGGGGTGTAAACATTCATGCAAACCTTTCCTTGGCACCTACTCTAGTCCAGCAAGCATACTGAGTGCCTGGAATGTGGAGCACAGCTCATTCATTCAAACACTTATTGTTCTAGGCTCTGGGGCTATATAGATAGATAAATAACAATTAGTTGGTCATTTTCGCAAACATTCATTAGGTAATTAGCATGTCCTAGTCTTGGAGCTAAACACTGGGGGCACGAAGAACAATTTATTCAAACATGGATTAAGTTTCCTACTGCATGCTGGACACTAGGTTAAGCACTAGGGAATCGAAGATAGACAAGACTGCTGTTCGCAAGGCGTTCACCATTTGGTGGAAGAGCCACATCGCATCCTGGTGGTGTAAGTACAGAAAGTGTTCAAATAGAACTTTGTGTGAGGTTGTGTGGTAAACCAGGAAATGATCTCTGCTTGGAGTGAGAGGGAAGGGATGGGAGCAGGGAAGATTTCGATAAGTGGTGGTTTTATATCTGGGCTTTGAAGGATGAATATAAGTTTCCTGGGCAGAGAATAGGGGGAAGGGAAATCCAGGCAGAGGACATGTGCTAAGGAGGTGTGTCCTGGGATCAATAGAGAGTTCTACGTGGCTGGAGCTCAGGGACAGGTGGCAAGGACGGAAGCAGGTGAACAGGGCGGCAGTCTGACTCAAGGCAGAGGCTCTTCTCTTTCTCCCTGCAGGGTTTGTGCGATTGGAGCTTGCACGGGTCAGAGGCTAAGACTGATTCCGTCTCTGACTGAGGTGGGCGTAGACATTCTGTCTTATGCCTCTCCCACTTCCATGGACGGGGGTTCTTTAGTTTCTCCTTTTTAAACAATACCTTTCACGGGAGCGTGAGCTTGTGATGTTATCCCACTAATATTATCTCCATTTGAATGAGCAAACTGATGATCAGAGAGGTAAATTACTCACTCAAATCACACAGCTGTCTGATCCCAGGGTTGGCACTTAAATCTCCAAGTGAGATCATATTCACGATGTGCCTGTGGCCCTTGCAGAGTAGGAAACAAGTTTCTAGCCCCAACAATGATGCAGAGGTTCTGAAAATCTCTGGGGGTGATTGACTATATTTGGCAGAGGCCAACAAGCTTCCCTCTCAAACACTAATCAGAACTGGCTCCACATGGAGCTCGTGTGTGTGTGGGTGTGTGTGTGAGTGTGTGTGTGTGTGTGTGTATGTGTGTGCAGTTAGGGGTATAAGGGTGGGGGAGTCCTAGCTGAGCCAGGACCAGCCCGAGCTGTGCCGGGAAGGAATAAATCTCTCTCTGAGCCAACATTAATATAAGCTTGGCAGGTTCTGGGCAGGCCCCTGGTTGATTATGCCAATGGACGCTGGGGAGGGGAAGATTAAGCTGCCGGAGGGTGGTGTGAATGCACATCACACAGGGTAATGCCTTGAAAATATATAGCATCTAAGCCGGCAGACAGCTGAAGGCAGGGTAAAGGAGGATGGTGGGAGGTGGGGGATGGCATCTGTTTGCAATTATGATGACCAGAACCCACTGAACAAGGCTGAGGAATAAGATACCTAGGGTACCTACTTTAAGTGAGCTGCAGGAGAGCCAGTTCTAAATTCATCACATGTTTATTGGGCACCTACTCAGGGCCAGGCACTAGGGGTACAGGAGTGAATAGCCAGACACAGCCCTGCCTTCATGGAACTCATAGACCTAAGTAAGCCATCAGGCCAATTGGATATAGGTAACTGCAAAATGTGCATTAAGGAAGAGAGCAGGGAACAGTGTGGTCCCGTAGTGGCTTAGGTGGAGATCAGGGAGGTCTACCTGGAGGAGGTGACATTTGAAAGGTGAGCTGGCCAGGTGCAATGGCTCATGCCTGTAATCCCAGCACTTTGGGAGGCTGAGGCGGGTGGATCACTTACCCCAGCACATCTGTGAGGGAATTTGACAAAGGTCTTGAGGCTCAGCCCAGAATTTGAGAGTCACGGACAGCCATGTCCCAGAGAAAGAGCATGATGACCTGCACAGGAGTCTGGCTTGGAGATAGCTAATGGGAAAGATCTGACAAGGCCAAGGGTCTACGGAGAGCCAGAGACCTCAAGACAGCATAGCAGAGCAGGGCACAGAGTAGGCGTCTTATCCCAGAGCTTTGGAGGCTAAGAAGCTGCCTTGAGCACTCATCAGCTGCATATTCAAAAAGAAAATAACGAAAACCAAAATAAAATTTGAGAATCTTTCCTTTGGAAACACCTTCTCACCTCAAGTTTGGAACGAGCGGTCTAATCTATTTGTCATATATTAGTATGATCATATTCAGCCAATGTAATGGTAATGATGGTAATAATGGATACCAGTAACAATAATTCATTCATCTGGTGAACAAATGAGAACTTACTGTGGGACCAACACTAAACTAAGAACTGGGAATAGAGTGGCAGAGACTGGGATGAAGTCTGCCTTCATGGAGCCTGCTGTTTTGTCTAGGGTAGTATTAACTACCCTTAGTGGAGAGTCTGCTAGGCACCATCTGAACAAGATGTGCCATGTCCCCATTTCCTTCCTTAACCTTCCAGCCACCCACTGGAGAAGGCACTCAGAGCCTACATTGTTGGTCCCTGTTCAAATCTTCTTTGCCTGATTGGTGTACCCAGCCCTGAGCTACTATGGGTGTTGGTTGCTGACTCCTCCAGCTACTTTCCAAGATTGGCTCTAGGACTACCTTGCTCAGAAATGCCTGAGGAGTTAGGCACACTCAGGGATGATCTGTAGTCAGTGACTGCTATAGGAGCTCCCCTGTCTTCCTGGAGGGCAACAGTTTGGTGTCATTCATGGTCCACAGCTCCCAGGAATCAGGCAGAAGTGAGGACTGAATTGAAACCACTACTTTGCCAAGCTTCTTCCCCCTTCTCTGTTCAGTTCCCCTCATCTTTACAAACTTTTCTCCTGAGAGCTGTCCCAAAAGAAATCTCTTGCATAAAAGTCATCAGACCCTCAGGGACAGGACTAGCGTGAGGCAGAAGAGGCACTCAGGGCACAAAATGTAAGGAGGTTTCCACTTTCAGGGGTTGACTTTGCACTTGTATGTGCCAGGGAGTGAGCGTTTCTTTAAATTTTGTACCCTGGGCACCTCTCCCGCCATCTAAATAAGATGCGCCATACACATCCTCTTCTCATGTCCTCACTCTGGCCCCAGTTCCAGACTTAGCTTCTCCTGAGGAAACACAACTCAAGACAGTATCTTCTACTGCACCTAATCCATAGTTGGAGACATGAAATTGGACAGACTCAGGAATTTATCCAGGATCCCACAGCTTGGAAGTGGTGGACCTCAGATAATTTGAAGTCAAATCTGATCATATTGTCTTCAGGGAACTATGTTTGCTTATCTTGGGAGCAGAGACTCAAAGAAGAGTTAAATTGAGAAAAGAAATCCCAGACTTTGAAAGACACCTCCAGTTTCATCTGGTGCAGCCAATGCCTCGAGGCACCTATAGCAGTTGCTATGGCCATTTTAAGGATGAGAAAACTGAGAACCAGTGGTTAAAAGTCAACACTGAAACCACAGTAAAGGCTTAACTCACCTTTTCAAAGCTACCTGGGTGAGGAGGGACAGAATCAGGACTTGAATGCTCATGTCTCTGGCTTTGACACTTTGAGGTGGTCTTGAAGGTTGAGAGGGATCTGGGAGCAGCCGGTGGTGGGTGGTAGAAGTAGATGGTGCCACCCAAATGGTTGGCATGATCCAAGAAAGGCAAACCTCTGCTATGAATCTGACCTGAGTTTCAGAGGAATGGGGTTGCCCTCCATATCTGTAAGCCTGGGGTGTGTATCAGTGTCTGTTGGCATGGGATTTATTCTCTGCCTGTAATCCATGCGTGGCCTCATAACTGCCTCTGCTAAGTACTGACACAATCAAGTCTCAAGGAAAAACAGCTTTCCTTTGCTCACCTCATATTTATCTTATTATGATCTGTCCCGGCAAATAGAGCAGCTGATTGTGCACTTATAGTGACGGCTTAAGATGTCCCCTCCTCTTCTAGTTCAGTTTCTAAGTGGAATTGCCTGTTAAACCTGCCATCTTGGAATTGCTAAAATGGAAATACAAGAAGAAAGGAATTAACCTGTGGAATAGAGAATCAGTAGGCTGGAGAGGGAACACATGGGTGTGTGATCTTTGGCCAGTCGTGGCTCAGTCTGGACTATAGTTTCTTCCTCTGTAAATTGGTGGGAGGGAGGCTGTGTCCAACCCTATTTTCTCTCTCCATCCTTCTAGATGACCCCACCTCCCCAAACTCTATGCTCTTCTGGACGTGCAAGAGCACTGGTGATGCACGCAAGCCTAGGAGGGGTGGATTCCAGAATATGAGTTTCTGGGGGCTCGGAAAGGAAACAGATTATGCATCATTATGCACCCTGCTATCTGCAGATACTTCAGTGTTACTGCAGGGGATTCTCTGAATTTCTCTGCTTTTGACCTCTCATTCTCCCTTGCCCCTAGCTCAATCCCCCAGTGATCCAGTCCCCTGCACTCTGGAAGCTGTTTCAATGGAAACTTCTTATCTAGATCTAAATGACTTTTAAGCCACTATTGCATAGTTCTGTGCCAAACCCATACAAAGGGGAGCTCCAAAATTACTTAACTTTTCAGAGTCCTGGTTCCGAATCTCTTATTCCATATCATTCCCTACCCTGCACTGGACTTTCTTCTGCTTCCCCCAAGTTTCTTACTCCATCATTCCTCCCCTTGATGGCTTGATGTTTCCTGCAACATGATTCTGGATAGATTCTCAAGAAAGAGGATGTGCTGCTGTATATGAAGCTCTGTGTGTCCCGAATGCTTTCAGCTAGTCCAAAGACCAGGAACCATATCCCTAGGTTTTACCTCTTCCCTGTATCCCTGGCATCTATAAAATACACATTTAACTCCTCAGCAATACAGCAGCTAGCCTCGATGAGTCCTTCCCATCTCCATGCCATTGTCCAGGCTGTTCTCCCTAATTCTCTCTAATGAACAGTTAATTAGAGCTTATTCTGTGTTTTTATGACAAGCGGATGCAATAAGCAATTTCGAGAGCTGTGGATTCCAGAAGAGGGAGGACTGGATAAGATTGTCACTCCCTTCTTGTATTTTGCTATAATCCACATGGAGAATCTAAGGCTTGCTGAGTAATGTTCAGGGAGCTAGTTGTCTTCTCTGAGCCTCAGCGTTGCCCATCTGTTCAAATGGGTGGGCTGGTAGACTCAGAGCCAGTGGTTCTCTGAGATGAAGCCTTCTATGCTGTCTGCTGGTCTTTCCTGAGTCTCATGGGGCAGAAGGGTTTTGAGAGCATTCATCAGTTAATGCATCACTTGTTCATTAAAGATTCTTTCCAGACATTCCACTTTTCCAGGCATCCAATCCCCATTCCCAACCGTGCTGACAAATTGCTGCTTGAAGTTCCTGGTCCCAGAGGCCTTCTTAAAATGTTCAGGAATGCAGGCATGCAAGGTAAGGAGGGGAGTGTGGGGGCATGCTGGCTGGAGGCCAGCAGCCGCAGCCGCGGGAGGAAGGGACAGAGGGGTGGGGTGCAGGCACCCCGAGATTGCTCAGACAGCAAGGCGGTCAGCAGCATCCTGACTTTGAAAGCAGTCCAAAACAAGGCCTGTGTCTTAGTCTCCAGTGATGTCACAGCTAATCACTAGCCTGGTAATTACATTGAAAGCCTTCTGCGATCTTATCCTCAGCAGGGTCATTAATGCAAGGCAACCACACCAGTAAATGTCTCATTAGTCTTATTTTAGACTTATGTATTTTTCAGGACTACAGAATTTTAATAGTCTGCTTTCCCCTCAGCTCCCCCTCCTGCGACATTAATATCTATTCCTCATGCCAGACTCTCCCAACACAGCCCCCTCCCTGTTTTCCCTGCCTAAATCCCCCAAGAGGAAAGCCCAGCATGGAAGGGAGGCTGGAGTGGGGGTCGGTAGCGGCGAGTCTTTGGCTTCCTCGCTAGCCCCAGCTCTGTTTCTGGCCCCAGTCTCTTTCCTGTAATGACAACCTTGTCCTATGTATTCTATGTCTTCCTCAGGAAGCCTCATTCTTTATTTTAACCCTCTTTAAACCTTTTTTCTTATTATTAAAGAAATGCATACTCATTACAAAGACAGGAAGAAAAAAATTACTGTTAATCTCAGACTCCAGGAAGAATGATTCCCCGACCGCCTCTTGCTCCCCACTCCAGCTGTGCTGGCTTTTCCTCTGTCCCTGGAGTGGGCTGGTCCTCTCCCCTTTCAGAGCCTTTGAACGTTGCTGTGCCTTCTTCTGTCCAGAGCACTTTCTTCTCTACTCTGCCCCTAGCTGACTCCTGCTCATTCTTCAGGGTGCAACTCAAACATCACTTCCTCCTAGGAGCCCTTCCTGCCTGCATTCCCATTCAAGTTTAGAATTGTGCCTCTGTCATTTGATGCCATAGTCCCTGCGACACATCACACAGGTGACAATCACCATCAACCATCTATATGTGACATTGGTTGGCTGCAGTCTGCCTGAGTAGGCAGCATACTTCAGGTGGGCAGAGACTACCACTGTGTGGTTCATCAACTGTAGAGTCCCGTTTGTCACCTCATGGGCAGCAGATACAAGGAAGCACTCAATAAATACTTGTTGAATGAACGGATGAATGAGTGGATGGGTTGAAGAGAAAGTAGATGAAGGGCTGGATGGCTAGATGGCTAGACTGACTGATGAATGGATGAATGAATGAGTGAATGAATGAATGGAGAGATGGATGGATAAGTGGGTGAATGAATAGATGAATAGATGGTTGTGTGAATAGGTGGTTGGATGGATGAATAAATGGGTGGATGAATGGATAGATAAATGGGTAGTTGGGTGGATAGACAGATAAATGGGTGGATGTTTGGATGAATGAATGGGTGAGTGGATGAATAGATAGATGAGCCTATGGGTGAATGGGTGGATGATTGGCTGGCTGGCTGGATGAATGAATAGCTGGATGGATGAAGGGGTGGATGAATGGGTGAGTGGATGGGTGGATGGGTGAATGGTTAGATGAATGAATGGATGGATAGCTGAACTTATTCAGACTATCCTTCTTCAGTCTGTCCTTGACAATTTTAGATATCAATAAAATAATACAATGTGTAATTTTGTATCTGACATTTTCATTCTACATTTTTCTATATATTAACAACTATTAGCACTTTTGATGACTGTGTAGTATTCCATTAGGTGGACACTCCCTAATTCACTGGATCAGTTTCCTTCTGGTGTGCATTTGAGATGATATTTCATGAAGGTGAAGGCATTGGGCTCTAGCCCTAAGCACCAGGGTTCAGAAACCGCCATACCAGCATCTCAGCAGCATGACCACTTGATTACACACAGGCTGTGTAATCTCTCTGTGTCTCAGTTTCCTCATCTGTAAAACAATGGTGATAACTTCTGGAGTTCTTAGAAAGATGAAATCAATTCAAGTAAAATATGGTGAACAGTTCTTGGTACCTAGTAAACACTAATTACTGTTTTCAGTTGTCACTCATACATGATTCGGTGAGGGCTATCCAGGTGGATGGAACCTTAACTTTATCTCTGACTGTTTTGTCAGGACAGTCAGAGTGTTGCTAGAATCCTAAACCTTAGAATGCTCAGGATAGGAGCCGAAACATCTCCTTTTCCACTAATGGGCTCACAGTTTACAGGGAGCATTCTGCAAAGCATGTTGGTCAGCAACCTGTACTATCATTTCTTTTTCACATTTCCAGTCTTGTCCTCAGATCTTTCCTCTGAACAGTGTGGCAGGAAGAGCCAGGGCTTTGGAGTAAGGGAGGCCTGGAGAATTTTGGAAAGTAACTTCCAGTTTTTGAGCCTTAGTGTTATCCATAAACAGTAGCAAACATGCCCAGATTGCAGGGGTGCTGAGAGAATCGATGGGCAAATGTATGTCTGGTGTTTGGCCTGTGCCAGTGCCCTGACCTCTTATTCCTCAGCGGTCACCATCCTGAGACATGTGCTGAGTGGCTTCTGTGTACCTGGTCACATGTCAGGGGCTTGCCACGCTGTATCACAGTAAACAAGCAAAGAAAGGAAGAAATAAAGGCAGGTAGAGAAATGGGTAGATTTTGATTATGGAAACTTAAAGATGCAAAGCAGACCTTTTCCTCTTCTTTGCAAGCTTTGGTTCTGAAACGTTCCAATAACATCACCCTTGCAGTCCTCATTTATTTAGCATCAAGAATTGCATGGTAGGTGAGAACGATTCCATGAGATAACTGTTAACACACAGTGAGTAAGCTATTTTTTTTCCTTTACTGTAAAAAGAGACAGGCCCCAAAGAAGCCAAAAGTCACAGAATCAGAATGTTATCACTGGAGAGGAGCTTGGAGATGAGGTCTTCTTACTTCTGGAGCCGGACAGACCCTCTGTCCTGAGCCACGCTCCCTCTGGTTTCCATCATCTATGCTTACTGAACTCAGAAATGAGGCAACTATCATGTGTCCCCCACCTCACCTTACTCCCAAATCTTTTTTCTCATTGCTATGGAGCCTGAAGGCCCTCCTACCCAGACTATCATGCCAGGTCACAAAGATGTGTCATGGAGTTTGGGGACCTTTTCATTGGTGTACATGCACCACAGGGCATAATCCATGAGGATCTTTTTTTGCTACTGGTTACCCAGAGACTGGCATGTTGCCTGGCCTGGACACATGTAGGGGCCTCATAATTATCTGTCGAATGAATGAGTGAATACATTTTTACCTGGAGAAGGAGCTGCAAGCCTAGAGAAGCCAGCTGCCAAGCCTCCTTCCCCGGCTCCTTCCCCGGAGCCTGTGATATTTAATTAATATGAGCCAAGCAGAGCCCACTTTATGGTGCTGGCCCAGGGGCCACCCATAATTGAGAAATGATAGGAGGCACCTGTGACTTGACCTTGGCTAATGATGGATGGACCCATATGGAGACCAGGAGCCAAGGATTCATGGGCTGGAGCATCCATCCAGAGAGCACAGGTGGGAGAAAGGGAAAAGAGATGTTTGCAGCCCTGGCCTGTGATCGCAGAGAGTGGGACAGCTCCTGGGAAATTCTGACGATAGCATTTCCTAGGGGGAACACGCAGAGGTGTTGAGGGCTTGCCAGAAGCCAGGCTGTGGCTGTGCACTTTACAAGGAGGCTTAGAATGACAGTAGGTGCTGGAGTTCTTTGTGGGGACTTAGTACATATCTGTTTATTGAATGAATACATGAAAGAATCGAATAAGGGATGCTTTGTAGGGAAGCAGAATAGAAATAGCATCTCACCAGGTGAAGGGGAGAGAGGCTTAGACTAGCGCAGCCCTCTCTGCTGCTGCCTTTTGGCTCTGGTGATGTTTTGGGGGTAAAGAGGAGCTCTGTGTTGTCGACTCCAGTCTGGGGTCTGCTCCTCTGCTCCCCTGGCTCCAGCATCTGAATCCTCAAAGATGCAGCCCCCTTATTTCCCTCCCAAGGGAAGAGGGATCTATCTGGGGGAGCTGCTGCCATCATTTCCATCTCCAGAGGAGCAGAATCTTCAGGGCCTTAGGTATCCTCCACCTGTGCCGAGCAATGTTCTGGCACAGAGAGGAACACCAGAGGCCCTTTCACACCCTCCAGAGGAGACATCACACTCGCCGAAGGTATAAAAGACAGAAATAGAATTCAGATAACAAGGCTCTGGTGGGTGGTGGTGGGGCCTTCAGCAGGGAAGGCATTTGGCTCCAGTCACAAGGTCACAGAAGCGTGGACCTCCTATGACCAAGAGGTGAATGCAAAATGACAAGACTGCAGAAAACAGTACCTTAGAGTTTATAGGGCATTTTTCAAATCCAGCATGGAGAGGAGAAAAAGACAATTAATGTTTCTATGAATGGAGGCACCAAAGGCTGCTTGGAGAGCAGAAGCTGCCAACCGAGGGCTCGGGGCTGAGCAGTATCAGCCCTGAGCATGGAGATTCAAACCACGGTTCCAGGCCAATGCTCTGCTCTCTTCCCCCAGCAGCTCTCCACCCTTTCTGAGCCCGAGAGAGAGAGAGAGAGAGAGAGAGAGAGAGAGAGAAGAGAGCACACATCTTACCCTCTCTCCCTTTTTAATTTTGGTAAAATACACATCACATAAAATCTACAATTTTAGCCATTTTAAGTATACATTTCAGTGACATTAAATACATTGTTATGCAGCCATCACCACCATCCATCTCCAGAACTCTCTACATCTTGCAAAACTGAAACTCTGTACCTAAAAATAAATAACCCCATTCCCTCCTCCCTACCTTCCAGTTTCTGGCAACCACCATTCTACTTTGTCTCTGTGAATTTGACTCCCTTAGGTACCTCATATAAGTGGAATCATATGGTATTTGTCTTTTTTGTGACTGGCTTATTTCACTTAATGTCTTCAAGGTTCATCTATGTTGTGACTGTATATCAGAATTTTCTTCCTTTTTATTGCTGAACAATATTCCACATATATGGGTTGCATGGATATATCACATTTTGCTCATTCATTCATCTGTTGATGGACAGGGGTTATTTCCATGTTTTGGCTATTGTGAATATATTGCTATGAACACTGGAGTTCAAATATCTCTTTGAGATACTGCTTTCCATTCTTTAGGGTATATAACCAGATGCAGAATTTCTGGATGACAAGATAATTCTATGTTTAACTTTTTGAAAATCTGCCAGACTGTTTTCCACAGCAGCTGCACCATTTTACATTCCCACAAACAGTGCAGAGTTCCAGTTTCTCCACATCCTCGCCAACACTTGTTATTTCCTTTCCTTTTTTTTTTTTTTTTTTTTAATAGTAGCCATTCTAATGGGTAGCTGGTGGTATCTCACTGTGGTTTTGATTTGCATTTACCTAATGTCTAGAGGATGTTGAGCATTTTTTCATGTGCTTGTTGGCCATTTGTAAATCTCCTTTCCATGTGATGCAGAGAAAAGAGCCCATCTTTTAAGAGTCCAAAAAATCCCCTGCTAGCCTAGTCACGGCTCAACCTTTAACTTCTTCACTGTGTGACTTTGCAAAAATGGCTTCACCTCTCTGGGATCCAGTTTCTTCACTGATGAAATAAAGAAAATTATGCATGTCCATGGAGGCCAACATGAGGACTTGAGGAGGGTTTAAGATTCTAGTTCCTAGCTCATATGCAACCCTTAATGAATCCTAATTCATTTACCTCCATAGTTCATCTGCTTTTGAAGTTGGGATGCTGGTGATTGACGAGGGTTGCAGTATCTCTGTGAACTGGCCTCAGTGACCAGCCAGAGGCACAAACAGATGTTCAAGGAAAGGGTGATTCTGACCTGTGTCTTTGCTTTTTTAAAGAGTGGGCTTTGCATCATATCCAGTTTGGCCACTCCAGTGCTGTGCCTGTGCCTCACCACCCAGAATTTGTGGTTCTTTGAGGGCTGGAGTCATGCCCTGTTCCTTTCTCTATTACTCCATAATGGCTAGCATTGTAGGTAAAGAAAGGTTATCTAATTGTTCAGCAAACTAATTTTCCATTCCATCTAGACCTATAGCAAGGCCATATTTCCAGCCTCTCTTGCTGTGGGTTGGGGCTGTCTTACTGCATTCTGGCCATGGTCATTATGAGAAGTGTCAGTGCTGAGGGGACTGCCATACCCACTCTGGTCATAAGGACTTACAGCTGAGGCCCATCCTGTTCCACTGCCTGCCTGGGTTGTGCCTCTGACTCCCTGAGCAGTTCTACCTCCCACCAGAAGCAGCTTCTGATTGTAGTCACACTGTCTCCAAATGACCCTGACCAGGCAAAGGTCTGCAGCCCAGTGGTTTCAAAACCCAGGTCTACTACTGCCTCAGTGTGTGAACTTGAACATGAGCACTCACTGAGCCTGCTCCTTCCCTTGTAAAATGCGTGTGATTAAAATCCCCACTTTGTTGGGTTGCTGTGAAGTTGAAACAAGATTATGCCTAACATGCTGACAATGATGACATTTCCTGGGGAACCCAGTTAGTTTCCAGAAGGTCAGCATCTGTAAACTAATCTTGTTGAATCACTGTGGAATATCAAACGCTCCCTGTCACATCAGGGGCAGCCTTGGGAGAACAGGGATCAGTGAACTGCAGCCCATGAGCCAAATCTGGCCCACTGCCTGTTTTTGTCAATAAAGTTTTATTGGAACATAGTCATACTCATTTGTTAATACATGACTGTTCATCAAGGTAGGGCTGCTTTTACAATACGATGGCAAAAGTGAGTAGTTGCAACAGAAACCTTGTGGCCCTCGAAGGCTACAATGTTTCTAATCTGGCTCTCTACAGTGAGATTTTGCTGATCCTCGGTGTAGAACAATCTGAGCACTGGCACTTATAAGACCACAGTTCGAAACTTGCCTTTGCCCTCCTTGGCTGTGTGGTGTTGACACATATTGTGTAAAATCATCATTCCTCATTTGCCAAACTGAAGTGATAAATTTATACCATAGGATCGTGGGGATGATGAGATAAGATGCTTGTGCAAAATGCTTCTCACTGTGTCTGCATGCAAGAAGAACTCAAGGAACCCTTAGGCTTTAGCTGCTGTGTGTCACAGTCCCAGGTACCCAGTGAGTGCTGAATATGTTCCTGTTGTCTCATGCAGGAATCTTCCCCATCATCTCTGCCTAGGCAGACGTTGGGGACCTCATCTCTGCTACAGAGGAGTTAGTTGCTGGACCATGGTGGGCACTAAGCAACAGCAATTAATGAGGCCACTCAGCCCTTCGAGGCTCAAAGCAAATCCATGAATTCAAAAGCTGCCCTTGGCCAGGGCATGGTGGCTCATGCCTATAATCCCAGCATTCTGGGAGGCGGAGGCAGGTAAATAGCTTGAGCCCAGGAATTTGACACCAGTCTAGGCAACATGGCAAGACACTGTTTCTACAGAAAATGCAAAAATTAGCTGAACATGGTGGTACACACCTACAGTCCCAGCTACTCGGGAGGCTGAGGTGAGAGGATCACTTGAGTCCAGAAGGCAGAGTTGCAGTGAGCCAAAACTGCACCACTGCACCCAGTCTTGGCGGCAGAGTGAGACTGTGTCTCAAAAAAATAAATAAATAAATAAAAGCTGCCCTTAACACTGGGGTGGGGGCACTTTTCTGTCCTGATGCCCGGTACCCTATGCTCAACTCCCATCGCACGTCCTGTAAGTGATGGAAAGAAGTCAGTCAGAGGAAAAAGACAGATCGAGTGCCTCCATGGCCCTGGCATTTCCCTGCAGATCTCTGGATTTCCATATATTTGAAAACCTAATATAAACAACAGAGAAGAAATTTGCATTTCGGGCAGCAAGGAATGAAAAATTGAGGCGGTATAATGTATTGCCGAGCCAGAAAGAGGGATGACCGTGGTGAGACCAACCTCTTAAGACAGGCCCAATAGGCCGGTGGCAAACTCATTTCCTGGCAGAATATAG